>NW_025226161.1:80393-92566 GCF_018294505.1 Triticum aestivum | reverse complement strand
TGAGAGCACTCCATATTATGGAGTTTGTAGGTGTGACTGGTGGCTTCGAATGGTTTGATGTATTTTCTTGTCAGACCTTTGTGAAATAATTAATAAAGATTGTTGTATGCATCGATTGATGCAGAGGCCGGGAGTTTAACCTCTTTTTTCAAAAAAAATAAAAAAATCAAATGCATAATAGAAAAACACATTTTTTTTGAGGGAGTAGAGGAAACTACTTAAGCATTTACGCTCCTGGTTTCAATCCAGGGCTTCGAAGCTTGTGTGGAATCATTTAGTAAGCACCTCCCTACAAAGAAGCATGAGTATTAAACTGGATAAGACAATTTGATAAGAATACAGAAGAACAACCAGTGACCATGCATCATTGGGATAGCAAATAATACGGAAAGTCATTCATATATTTTTCTATCAAAAAACAATCGGCAAACCATGTAGGATAACCTCACAGTTAGTAAGATAGTACAGCCGGGCTATGAATTGGGCCATGTAGGAATCAGGAACAACCTGACATGAATCAACTGGCATGAGCGTGGGAGATTGATAAAGAACTCCACCTGTATCACCTGAAACACAGGTCCATGAAGCAAAATTAACAGCCCCGCGAGGTAATTTCGAGAGATATAATTAGGTATTAAGGTAAGGGATTAGTTACCGGCTCATGGGCGTCATCAGCATCATCGAAGACAAGGTGTTCCCGAACAACACCGAGATGCGTGTCGGCCCATGGTGAATTACGTGCCCTTCTCCATGGGGGCGGATCGAGTAGAATTAGGGACCCAACACCGCGAGCTTCCGGCAAGCGGTGGATCGGCGACAACGGGATGTTCCGCAACGCGTTGCCGTTCAAGTTCATGGCGTTCCGGCTCTGCCTACGCAAAGACTCGGTGTACCTGCAGAGGAAGATGGCGCTGGCCATTCTGTTCAGGTTCGAGCTTGCGGAGGGCCACCCGTCAATTACCTATGGTTAGTTGATGCACACGACCTGAAGATTCGCATCTCCAAATTGCTTTTGTTTGGTGTAGAAGATGAAGATAATCTGTCGTAGAAGATAAAGAAAGCCATAGAAAATCAGTTGGTAGGGGAATTAATTTGGTTGATGATGGAGATTTTCTGCCATAAACTGCTACTCCCTCCGTTTTTTAAAGAGTGTACTTTCAATTCTGGTGGAGGGTCAAACTGTTTCAAAGTTTAACCGAGTTTGTGCATAAATATATCAATATTTGTAAAACCAAATAGGTATATGCTGAAAATATATTTTATCACGAATCTAATGCTACTAATTTGATGGCATAATTGTTGGTGTATTATTGTATAAATACGACCAAATATATACAAGTTTGACTTTTTAACATAGTTGAAAGTACACTTTGAAAAAAAAATCTATTCCTGCTTTTTTTTGATCTAGTTTCTATTATTCTCCTCGATAGGGTGAAGGATATTTTTTCTATTATTCCAATTCTTATTTATTGATTATCTAATTTATTTAGATCCATATTCATTTTCATTTGCAAATACAAACTCTCTTTTTAAGAACCGAGGGATTACTGTAGAAGATAAAGAGAGCCATGGGAGCTCAATCAGCGGGGGAGTTAACTGGGGAGAGATAGGGAACCATTGGGGCTAATTGCACGTGGGCCATATGGAGCATGGAGTAATTAGTGTTTGATTACCATAAAACGAAAGTTAGTTGGTGTTTGGAACTGAGCAATGATGTGGCAAGCATGCTGACATGGACAATGTGCATATTAAGAGAATTGATAATAGTGAGGATCAACTTTTTAAGAATGTAAGATACATTGTTCAAGTAGATGCCGCGGTGCCTAGGTAGAAACTATAAACCCCATATCTTGTCGTGCCCTTGCTGTAATATTTAGCATTGAGGCATTTTTTCACATATACTATTTTACGTGACAGTTTTAGTAAAATTGCATGCATAAAATTAGATATATCTATGTGTACTTCAATCAAAATAGAACCTCCTATTTGCTACTGACGCTGCAAAGCTAACTAAATTCAGATACCAATATATAATTGGAAATTTCTACATTTTTAGATGGAAAAAAGAATGATAACTAATTATACCATTGTACGATAAAGGCACTAGTAGAAAAATGCCCATTTGTCCCGGATCATAAGGCCATTTGTCCCGGTCCGAGAACCGGAACTAAAGGGTCGGTACTAAAGCCCAATACCTTTAGTCCCAGTTCTTATACGAACCGGGACAGATGGGGCTCCACTTGGCCGCTGCGGCTTGCCCAGGTAGGAGGGCCTTTTGTCCCGGTTGGTAGCACCAACTGGAACCAATAAGCGTCCACACGTCAGCAGGTCAGGGGCTGGGGGTTTTGTTTTTTTGAAGGGGGGGAGGGGGGTTTGAGGGTTTTGGGGGTTTGTGAGGGTTAATTTAGGGGTTTAATATATTGTGTTAGCTAGCTAATAGAGAGAAGTGTCCTCTCTTATCTCCGTGCTTGGTCGATGCTACATACTATATGTATAGAGAGGACTCGACACGCTAACTAGTAAGCAAATGAAGGAAACCATTAAGTACACAAGATCGTCATGAACATATACAAAGATAAGTGATCGACTTCTCTTTCTCCGAGAGATTGGTAGAACAACAAGTTTTCGTACATCTATCCAACGCAACTAGCTACATATATACAATATAAGATCTCTTACAATCCCCTAATTAACCTTTGAACTCAAGTTCCACATGGTTTTCTCCGTCTTTATCTATGACGTGATCAAGAAAAAATCCCGCCAATTCCTCTTGAATTGCTTTTATGCGATCTTGTGGTAGGAGTTCATCCCGCAGCTGCCAAAGCTAATTTGAAGAAGGGGGTCAGTACATATATATGAATGAAACTCAACACAAATGATGGTAATAAAATAAAATTGTGAATATTATTGCTTACGCACTTCATAATCGTTTTTAGAGTAGCCCCACTTAGAGGTCGTCGCGTTGTAGATGTACTCGCAAACGTAGTATTCATAGTAATTATTCCTGCTTTCCTGCCACAACCACTTTACGAGAAATAGAGGTCAATCAAACTGAAAAGCAAGCATGCTAAATGGTATTGATGAAACTAGATAGAATCAATGGGAGATGCGTGGAACTAGCTAGTAGTACTTATTTTCGGGTGTGTAAATCGCAGCTTCCCCGGCAGTCCCGGAGCTTCTGCGGTGAACACTTTCCAAACCCTGCGAGACAAAGAAAACAATTATTACTTGATACCAGGAAATGAACAAAGTTGCCTATATGGTGCGATAATGATCGATTGAACTTACTACTCGAGCATTTCAGTCATAGCCGCATACTCCTTGGGATCTTTTCGTCTTGAGTCTAAGACAGTTACTAATCCCTGTTCAAGCGTAATATCTAGGAGAATAAAGTGGAAGCTGCGCACACATGCATAACTCATCAATTACATTACTATAACCTAGAGTAATAATGGAAACCGAATATGCACAAGATAGTAACACTCACTTGAAGTTGTAAAGAAAGAGTATTTTTCTTTGTTTTGATTTTGAAGCAACGATTTTAGCAAGTTGGCATCGGCTTCTTTGGCATCATGTTTAACAGTCCATTCATCTATGATATTTGTGTTAATGAATCCAATATCATAGATTTGTCTTTTCTTGCATTCGACGATCTTCAATCTGCATAATATAGTGAGGATAATTATATATAGAGACTAGAAGAGGTGAGATATATATATAGACTTAATTACAGAAGTAGTACTTACACATAGTAGCAAGTGATGATTATTTTATCGAGGGCCTTCTGATTGAAAAACTGGAATAACTCCTCAAATGGAACAGACAACAGGTCAATTCCAATGAGGTGGTGCTCCTCTTTAACTCTCGACGTCAAAATATCCTTCCCAGACTTGCAGGTGTCAATGTACCACTTATTGAATCTTCACATCATCGTTGTTAGAGGAGGATGACCAGGTTTGACGAGAGGCTTCCCGTACCGGTATTTGTGTTCGTCCACCTCCATTATATCAAAATGTGCAGAGTTGGGCAGCTAATCACCAGGATTGATACAGGGCAGCATCCACGGCAGATTTGCGACAATATCGCTAGACACCTTCAGCAGGGGGCACGATTGGTTCGCCTGTTCACCGAGCTGGGGATTTTTTTTACCACTTCTTCGTTCTTGTAACCTTTTGTCACTTGAAGTAGTTCCCGACCGGCGCGCTTCTTGCGCTGCCTCTCTAAGAGCGTCGACATGGTTGTCATCCGGCGAAGGCGGTGGTGGTCGCTTTAGGGCATCCGAAGTGCGCTTCAATTTCACCGAATCTATCTTCTCCTCCGGAGGTGGATGTTTCTTAGCTCTTTGCGTTTCAAAATCCTTCACATAGGCTTGACAGATCTCCGCGTTTTCCTCCATGGTCCTCTCCCATGGTAACTTATCTAAAGGCTTGAGAGATGGACCGAATCTGTATTGCCTCCCGCCTCTGGCTGTACTACTAGACGCTGGAGCGGCCGGAGCGGCGGCGGCTGTCTTCCTTTCTTTCTTACGAGGCGGAGAAGGAGGTGGAGTGCTATGACGCGCCAGAGCAGCCGGAGCAGCGGCGGCTCTCTTCCGCCCTTGCTGATAAGACGGAGGAGGAGGCTGGCTGCTTGGACACGCCGGCGCAGGCGGAGAAGGAGGTGGGGTGCCGCCACGCGCCGGAGCAGGCGAAGAAGGAGGCGGAGTGCCCTAATCACTCGCCGGAGGAGGAGGCAGAGTGCCCTGACTCGCCGGAGGAGGAGGAGGAGGAGGCGGAGGCGTCCAGTTCGGATGGTTGATGAGCTACTTCCGCCATAGACATGGAGTCTTCAGAGCAAGACCCAGCCGAGTCTCCCCTTCATCCGTAGGGTGGTCAAGCTCGAGCTCCTCAAATCCCTCCATTATTTCGTCCACCATCACAACAACATATCCTTCTGGAATCGGCCGGTAGTGAAAAGCTGCACCGGGTTCAGGAGGTCGAATAGAGCCGACAGCCGCCTTGACTTTGAAGATCTGCCATTGCGTCCACGGGGTAGCTAGCAGGAGCCGTGAAGTGAGGCTCCTGAAGCAGCTCGGTGGAAGCCATGCTGCTTCTCCGCGGAGATGGCGGGGTAGCTTCTGGGGTAGCTTCGGTAGGTCGCTTGCTGTGAACTGCTTGTTCCTCTAGCGCTTGTACCCTTGCTTGCAGCTTCTGCAGTTGGGTCTGCTCCACTTTCCTCCTCCTCTCCCGGGTTTTGTAACCGCCTGCGTCGGGAAACCCAGCCTTCCACGAAACGGAGCCTGGCGTGCCTCGTGTCCGTCTAGGTTGCTCAGTGAAGGGGAACGCGACAGAAAACAAAAAATTTCCGACCTACGCACCAGCCCAGGACCACTATGGAGACTGCATACATGGTTTGATCTTTTTCGTTACCGACTCGTAGCGCAGCGGGAAGTAGAGTCGATGACGATCGGCGGTGCAGATCCCCGCAGCTAGGATTTACAACCTCCCAACCGCGAGGATGTATACCCTCATCTGCTCCTCAGACAGCCCTCCGAGAGGCGGTCGAACAGCCCCCCGGACGGTGTCGCGGACAGCCCTTCGGGAGGACCTTCGAAACTCGAACGGTCACTCGGACAGCCCTTCGGGAGGACCTTCGAAACTCGGACGGTCACACGGACAGCCCTTCGGGAGGCACTCACGAACTAAGACCGAAACTACGATCTCTCTACAGAGTTGCACACATACGGTGTCATCTATCCGGCAGGGCTTCGCCGTCCAGAACTTGTTCCTGCCGGAACCCAGACAGCCTTACGGCTCTACGAAACTCTTTTCGTGGGAGGGAGAGAAGAAGCCAGATAATGCATGGCATGTGTATGAGAGCAAGGGATGAGTGTGGAGGGCTGCCCCTCCACCTCTATTTATAGGAAATCCCAAGGGGGTAGGGTAGTTTCACAAAAAACCCAAAATGCACATGAATGAAGTCCTTCCACAAGGACCTAGGAGTGAAACCAAGGAACTAGAGGGTCCCCAAGGGGGAATACCCCATGTGGCCGGCCACACCCCCATGAGGGGCCCCAAAAATGGCTCCTATCCATCCATGTCATACCCAAGATCTTTTGGAGCAAAGCCCCAAAAGGTGGCTTTCCATAAAGTAACCATAAAGCTGATTTTCACTATTCACGACGACATTTTTCAGCGTCTGATCGAACTGAAAATATTTATGTGGGCTAAGAACATTTCCAGTACCCACTAAAATGATTTTCAACGCGTTCCGAAACAATTCCGGTTTTAGTGATTTTCATCTGCGAAACGCATCTGAAGTGGCTCCGGCAGCTCCGGAACATTTCCGGTTTTTATCTCAGAAAATTCAAAAAGCTTCCAGAATGATTCTGGCATCCTCCAAGAATTAACAGGCATGTGCCGAAACCAATTTGACTTAATGGTGTATCCCGAAACAACTTTTCGGTATCATCGGAACTTATCCGATGACCTCTGTCTGCGGTACGATTCCGCTGTCCAAAACTTTTTCGGTGATTTTCTCTCAGACTCCCTGTCTAGTATTCAGCAGATAGATGACCCTTAAGCGTGTGACCCTATAGGTTCGGTGAAGTATAGACATGACCCGGAACCCCTTCCGATCAATGATCAACATCGGAGCCGTGGACACCCATATTGACCCCTATACCCACACGAATAAATATTCGAGTGAACCTCCAGTTGCCGTGTGCTATTCCTGTTGCTTTGCGATATGTTACAAATACCCGAGGTGAGACATGTTGGCATTCCCGTGGATCAACAACTTGTCCACTATGCTAGTTACCTCGTTACCGGTATTGTTCTCTTTTCTCGTTATCGTGTTCCGGCATCCCCGTGATCAAATCACAAAGTGTCTGGCCAGACGATGATGGATACCGTAACACCGAGAGGGCCCAGAGATATCTCTCCATCGTCGGAGGAGCAAATCCCAATCTTGAGCTATCAAGTTACTTGACACACTTTTCCATGAACCCGTAAGCCGCCGTAATAGCCACCCATTTACGGATGACGTTTAACAAACCCCAAAGTTCATGAAGCAAGCATGAAGAAACTCGATACTCTCATGGTCTAAGGAATAATGCAAACGTTAACCATCTCTGTGTTATGTACCAATAAACTTGTGACGAATGAATCTCATAGCATAACATCACTTCGGGTCGATTCAACACAAATGTTCTCTTAACATTATGCCCTCAAAGTTGCTGGCATAGACATGCCCATGACCAGGAAAACAGAATCATCATGCAACACTTGAGCTAGTCTTAGAGGCCAGACTAGGAATACTTCTTACCGTTTATTATTCCACACGTGCATTTGAGTCTTCCTCCGAGCCTCGTGGATATTGCAGACTCGAGAATCATTGCAGTTATAGCATGGAACATAAACATAATTATGAACTCGGAGATAAATAATATCATTTATTATTGCCTCTAGGGCATATCTCCTACAGACTCCCACTTGCACTAGAGTCAATAATCTAGCTTATGCTAATGCACTTCACACCTGTGGCACACCGGTGTAAATATGCTTCGCTTGTGGTATAGCCTGATGTCCAACTGATCTGACGACTTCAGTTCCGTGTGTATCTTTGCATGTCCTCGCGTTTTCACGTTTTCACAAAATTCATATTTTGTGTGGACTTGGCTTTGTATGTATGTGAATCACAGGTCGAACCTGGATTCCTCAGACTGAGTTATGGAGCAACTACCTGCAGTAGTGTCCCATTGTCAAAAGCCATCTTGGAACTATACTAAGTTCATGAATGAACTATATGATTCAACATCTTCTTTGTCGCTTCTAAAGCGTCAACATACTTAGCCCTTGTTATAGAATTCGCCATAGTAACTAGTTTGAACAAATTCCAACTAACTGTGCCACCACATTGTGTGTTACACAAAACCCTTAATTTAAATCGAAAATCGCATGGAGAAAAGATGAAGACTCTATCGATGTAACATTTTACAACGAACTCTTCATGATCTCTGCTTGCGAGAAAACCATGTCATCAGTACTTACTCTAGTACTCTGTGACATCTTTCACTGTTGTCCCATGATCAGTAATTTGATCACTTTGGTATCCATACTCGCAACACCTTGGGAGTATCGGACATATCTGGTTGTTTTACATACCATGGAATACATGATTAATCCAAACACAAAAGTGTGTGGAATCTGCATCATGTATTTTACTCATCAGTGTTTTGGGACACCGAGTCTTGCAAAAACTCTTTCCATGTGACTTTGGCAAGAATCACTCCTTGGCGTTTTAAATGCTAAAAGGTTTTATCATCTTGTCAATATGTATTCATTGCTTAGCCCCATTAGGTAAATCTATCTCCATAGATCATCATGCCTAATATTGAGGCTATTTAGCCTAAGCACTTCATTGAAAAACTATTTTCAAATGAAGTCCTAATTTGTGTCAAGAATTTTATTTCCAATTACCAATGTGCCAAGCACATAAGGTTTTCAGAAATATTATTACGCTCCCACTTACTTTCTTGAATTACAAGCATCTTCGTTACCCATTGATGAAGTCAAAACCCCTTTGATCATTTCATCAAAACACGAAGATTCCAACTCCATTTTGCTCTCTTCTGTCCATTGCTGGAACTCTGAAGTTCGCATACCTACTAGCATCCTCTGGATCGACAAATTACTTTGGACTGTATCATATACAAGTCCTAGCTTTCATTTCCATCAGATGGAAATACTTTTATCATCCATGTTTCATATCTCATGATTGAAATATGTATTAATTCCTAGTTCAACCCGAACCGACTTTAAGCATCGCTACGATGAAAACAACCTCATCGTATTATTTTAACAAGTCGATCTTTATGGATAAAACATTTTATCCGTATCAGTTTTAAGTTCCATAAATATTTGTTAGACTCGAAGTCTTCCGAAAGGTGTATCAAGGTTTTAATCTTGAATCACTTATATGGAAACTAACTCGGGTTGTATTGGCATTTAGCCAATTCCGGAGTCAGGGCCCATGAACGCTTCCTTGTGTATCGTAGGTATAATGTTGTCTAACAACAATATCTCATTTGCGCACCTGAGAGGTTTGCACGAGCCTTGCCTACGTGGTTCAGCTGCAAGTTCGACCGAAGTTCATACATTTTATTGTAGAGACTTCTGTATCAGTCGCAGTAGGAAACTCTGAAATTTCTTCCAAGGTCTCTTTCCTTTGATCTGATGAAGATACTGTTTATCTCGTCGAGTTGCACTTTTCTCCCACTCACCTTTTAGAAAGAACCATTCTCTTTAAAAGCACACCGTTTCGCGGCAAAACTATTTGCCTCGGTATAGTGAGGGAGGAATACCCAACATTTTGGTATAACCTACAAAGTAGCACTTGTCTGATTTGGAATAGGTTTGTAACCTTTTACACAAGCCCCATATTCCAAATGTTAAGAAAAGATATAACATGGTTGGGCGTACCATACCATGGCTTCATTTCAACAGACCCGATGTAGCTCTTTTCAGTGTAAAAGCCGCAGTCTCTAAAGCATCACTTTAAAAGGGATAATGGCAAATTTATTTATGTCATCTTTGACCTTACCATGTCATAAATGGTTTGATTACATCTCCACGGACTTTCCACTTGCAGTGGTGTTCCGGGAGGTGCAAGTTTATGAAACCCCTTTCACAACTCATCAGACATTCGCTAAACATGTAACTCAAATATTCCTTTGTGCAATCAAATTGCAGGAACATAATTTTCTTGTTACAATAACTTCTACTTCATTTTTGAGAACCTTTCGAATGATTTCAAAAGATCCAGACTTACGTCTCATCAAGTAAATATCCATATATCTACTTGAGTCATTTCTGAAGATAAATAAATCCACCACTAACAACACTTATCGGACTACACACATCAAATGTATGATCACTAATAAGTTTGTTGTTCGTTCCTTATGGCCTGTGAACGGTATTTTAGTCACTTCACTTTTCGGAGGAAAGTTGCAAGTGTCAGATGATTCAAAATCAAAAAGACTTCAAAATCCATCATAATGGAATTTTCCATGCGGGTTTCTCCAATGTGACCAAATGTAGTGCCACACTTGTGTGGTATTCTTTTAGTCTTGCCACATTTAGCGTCAGTGTTATGGATGTATCATATTACCCTCAATATTCATAACATACGTCCCATCGATGATGGAAGTATGGCCCTTATGTTATTCATAATACATAACAACAATTGTTGTTTTTATGAACAACTCTTTTGCAACAAACATTGTGCAATGGGCTAGAGTGTATGAAACTCTAAAATGAATTATGAAAGTAAACCCAGAGGTATTGTATTATTATCAATATTCATAACATACATCTCATTCATAATGAAAGTATGGCCCTTGTGTTATTCATAACATCGAACATAAAATGTTCTCTTATGAACAACCTTCTTGCAAGATGCCTTATGCAATGGGATAGAGTTTGTAAAACTCTAAATGAATTATGAAAATAAATACAGACGGCAATACACTGATGGAAGGTATAGTAACATTTACTATGTTCCCTGTGTATACCTTAACCTCATTTCTAGCTAGTCTTTCAGGCCATAGTAGTTCTTACATCGAGTTGCAACAGAATGCAATCGAGCGGGCATTTTTGTGATGAACTCACAATACCCAAGAATTAGTGATTAACATGTTTAACCACAATTCGCAAGAACTATATCTTTGACCAGCCTTCTATACATCAAAAACTTGTATGACATTCATACATGAGCTGGATATTCCAGTCTTCTTTCCTTTTGCCTTTATACTTCTAGCAGTTTAACTTTTAGTATTTCTCCTACTCTCAGAAGAAGCACCCAACTTAAGAGTGGCATTAGCCCCGGACTTCCTAGGCGTGTAAGTCATACTAACACCCTTTGGACACTTCCTTTCTCTTTAAGTTGTTGTTTTATTCACCTTTCATTATATGACAGGCGTTCTTCTGGATCCCTTTCCCAACAGTCAAATGCATAGTAAACACTTTAGTAATACTTGCAAACAAACATTGCTTTGTTTGTATCTAAAAATAATTTTCAGTTCCATGAATATCATATAACTATCCCAACTTTCGAAGTTTGGGTTTCATGGAAGCAAACATATTCCACTTGACCGTAACAGAATTCTAGCTTTTGGATCAAAGGACGAGATTCACATGATCCATAGCATTAGCGGGTGGATACGGAAAGTATGCGATAGGACAAAGTCCTTCTCGTCACTTTTGAGGACAATCCTCATATTACGGTACCAATCGTAAAGTTTTAACCAGATATTTAACAGCTATTCAATTTTAACAGGGAAGGTGGAAACGCGAGCCATTATTCTACAACTATTTTGCATATAAGACTTAGACAATGTTCATAATTAATTGCACTAAGAATTAAACATGTTAATTCAACAGTGCGCCCCCACTCAAATCAATATCTCTAAAAATTGATTGTGAGTGATACAAGACCCACATTTCATGTAACATCCCAAATTTTCAATTTGGTATGTTATACATAGATCATCATTAAATATCATATTTTATTGCATTTTGACAATTCCTCGATAAATCCTAAGCACCTCAAGGACCCTCGGAGAGAGTTGGGGATTTTCTCAAATTTTCATATTTGATTTTTCATCAAATAATAAGACGAGGATTTTGGTTTTAATTATTTTTCTCTCTGGAAAAATATTTCATTTAAAAAAAATGAGAGGAGAAAATATGACTTCTCCAAAACAAATGAAATACCGGAGGAAAAGTGTTAAAATCATTTATTGGATTTTATTCGGATTTTATTTGCAATTTTAATTGCATTAAAAATATTGCATGTTTTCAAAAATTTATTTTGTGTTAAAAAAATGTTCACCCTATTCTAGATTTTCTAACAAGACGGGGAAAATTTATTTTATCCTTTTTGGACTTTTATTTATTTTTCTACGAATATTTTTCCGCGGAACGTATTTAAAAAAAATGCGCAGCGCCCGACCGGGCCGAGCCCAGCCGAGCCAGGCCGCCGGCCCGCTCGCGCCTTCTCCTCCCCGCGTACGCGCGCCGCCGCGCCGTGTCCATGGCGGACACGGGAGCCGCACCCCGCCCGGCTTGCCCCTCCCCCAAGTCGCCGGACCCCCCCTTCTATTTATACCCCCCCCCGCCTCCTCCTCTCATCCC
>NW_025226161.1:60641-79914 GCF_018294505.1 Triticum aestivum | reverse complement strand
CGCCGCCCTCGCCGCCCCTCGCCGGAGCACGGGAGCCCCGCCGGAGTTCTGTCCCGACGAGGTAGACCTCGCCTCGTTTTGCCGGTTTTGTTTTTTTTTTGGTTAAAAAAAACACTAGATCGGTTTTTTTTTCGGTTTTGTTATTTTGTGAACGTTCACCGAACCGTTCGTTTTAACGAACGCGTTCGTCGGTTTTTCTCTGTTAACGAACGTCCGTTCTTTAACCGTTCGTCCGTTTTTCTTTTTCGTCGGATTTTTCCGCGATTTTCTCAGATTCGATTTCTGATCGACTCTTCGTTTCTGTTTAACTTTTCGCTCGTTTATCGGAATCAGGCGATTCAAGCGCCTAGAGTTTCGTCTCAAAATTCTCTTTTCGTTTAACCTACTCAAACGAGATTTTGCTACTGTAAAATTTGACCTAGATCTAGATTAGTAAACGGAGCTTGTTTCTTTCGCCGTTTGACTTTCGTTGTTTCTTTCGAGTTGATTCTTTTTGCAAACCGGAGTTCTTAAGTTGAACTTTCTAGTTGGATCTTTCATTCGAGTTTTACCTGTGCATTAGATGAGTACTTATTGTTTGCTTGTTTGTTTGCGATAGAGTACCCGGAGTGTGCCGCTTGTTACTTCGAATCGCTAGGTTTTGCGGATCATCAGCAAGGCAAGTAACACTTTGATCATATTTTCCATACCCAGTTTTATTGCATTAGCTCTATTCCTCAAACAATTGCATGATTAGGATCTGATTAAGTTGTGGGAACTGGGAAGTAGTTGAGGTAGTACCTATTACCTGTTTTATTATCAAACCCTTGGGAGTTACTTCTACGTTTGCTATTATATTGCCATGCTACGCTCGTAGACGTGGATTGGGTTTGAGTGATATTCATGACAGATGTGAGATTTTAATAATGGTTTACCTAAGGTGGCAACTAAAACTCACATCTGGGTGGATTGAGGCACCTGGAGAATCCAGTGTTGTCTGTTTGTATAAGGACCGCCACCCAGGCTCAAAGGGATCATAAGATTATTCATGCTAGAAACTTCCGTGTGCAGCCACAAGCTATTATGGGCTCTAGCATAGTTGAGTAGGTTACATGATCTCTTGAAGAGGTGGGCTAGCAGATGTAGGGGAAAGTAGGTGTACCGGTCCACCCAGAGTAAAGAGTGATTGTTTTGGAAAGACTGTGTCTCGGTCATCCGTTTCTCAAACATCATGTAGTGCGAGTATCAAGCGGAGGCGATCGAGTCTTGTGGGGAAAAGTGCGCAAACCTCTGCAGAGTGTACAAACTAATCATGGTGAGCCGTGTCCCCGGTTATGGACAACTTGAGTATCTAGTACCTGGATTATCATTTGAATCTCATCACCATGTTACTGTTAATTAATTTTGTTGGGTTAATGATGACTTTTTAATTGGGATTGAGATGTTGTCAACCATCTCAATGTTTCACAACCACCATGATAGTTAAATAAAATTTATTCCTTTGAAGTAGGGAAAAATTGGCTTTTCGCATAAACTTTAACCATAGAGCTTTCCACCAGCCATATATGCATGTAGTATAGCATTATTACTGTTCATTATTCTCTATGGGTTACTTTGCCAGCATATTCTATGTGCTGACCCGTTTTCGGGCTGCAACGTTTCATGTTGCAGACTTTTCAGACGACGAGTAAGGTGCCTTAGGTCGTGGTCTTATACTCAGCGATGCCGCTGGAGTTGATGGACTCACTTATCTTCCAAGTCTTCCGCTGTTATCGTTATTAGATGGCCTTAAGCCATATAAATCATACTTAATCTCTTTGGAGATATTCGACGTAATAAGTGTGTGATTGCTACTCTGTTATAAATCCTCCATTTGTACTGTGCGTGTCAGCATTACTGATCCAGGGATGACACTGGAGCACAGCAGCACAGACCATTTGAGGTCTGGTCGCTACAAAGGTGGTATCAGAGCACACGCTGACTGTAGGACACGACCACTAAGCTTAAGCCCTAGAAAGCTTCTCTCTTCTCATTTCTGACCCCTCTCCACTTTCTACTCTTTTAGGAATGGCGGATGCAAGCAGCAAGTTCATGCAACCAGATGAAGACACGCCTTTTGGTCGACACTTGAAGGAAGTCACCAAGTACTTGAACATAGGAATACCAAGCATCACCGGAACCTACAACGCCACATTACCCGAAGAGGAGAGTTGGAAGATTCAAGTTCACATTCCAGGAAGGACGTTTGTGCCAGTTACTGAACCCATAAGATTGGTTTTCGAAGCACCAACCTGGAGTTTAGGGAAGAGCATGGCCGCACACATCGCTATGGGACGCATTGGAGAAGTCTAGCACCAGGAGCTTAAGGATACAATTTATCAGATTTGTGGACGCCGAGACGCGCAATGGGAGATGATCAGAACCAAGAAGGATGGTTCAATTGCAGCTTTCATCCAGGAGCAAAACCAACATATTCGTCGCCAGGAGAACCAGATGTGCACGGACAAGGAAGAACTGAAGAAGGCATTAACCAAGAACAAGGAGCTGGAGGAAGAACTCAAGGCTACACGCGAGGATTATTTGGAGGAAATCATCGCACTAGTAGGGAAGAATGACGACCTGGAGAAGAAGATTGGAGTATTCATGGGAAATCCAGTGCCAAAAGCAAAGGATGAAGAATGCACTTGTCCGGATAACTACATCATCATCGACGACACCGACTCAGAACCAAGTGAAGATGACTTTGTTGACGAAGCTGGAGCAGACATCATGGAGTCTTCAACGGATTAGAATTTTTATTAGACCACCATATCAGTAGTAGTTTCCCCCATTTAATAGTATAGTTCAAGCACTTTGTAATGCTAGTTAGATCGATTGTTATGCCTTGTTTGAATTGATTGAGTGATATTGATTGTATTTGTCTCATGAGCATATGGGTAGTGTTTTCCCTCTAGACCTCATTCTATTCTTAACTCTCATCTTTTCTATACCTATCAGATGCCTCCGAGACGCGACACCGGATTTGTTTTCCCACCAGAGATCACCCAGTTGATTCAGCAACAGAATGCCCTGATGCAAGTGTTAGTGCAGAACCAAGGCAACAACAACAACAACAACGCACCGCCACCACCACCTGTTGATCACTTAGCCCATTTCTTAAGGCTAAACCCGCCGGTGTTTTCCAGTAGCACCGAGCCGATTGTTGCAGATGATTGGCTCCGCAAAGTTGGAAGGGAGTTAACCACTGCAGGATGCACAGATGCGGAAAGAGTGCGTTTTGCCGCACATCAGCTTGATGGACCCGCAGCATCATGGTGGGAGAATTATACAGCCACGCACCCCATTGACACTGTCACATGGGACCAGTTTCAGCAAGCTTTCCGTACAGCACATGTTTCAGCAGGAGCTATGGCTATGAAGAAGCGTGAGTTTCGTAACCTACGCCAAGGAGGACGCACCGTAGGCCAGTATGTGGAGGATTTCAGTAAGTTAGCACGTTATGCACCAGATGACGTTGCTACAGATGTTGCCAAGCAGGAGAAATTTTTGGAAGGGCTGAATGATGAACTGAGTATGCAGTTGATGGTAGCAACCTTCAACAACTACCAGGAGCTGGTAGATAGAGCTCTCATGATTGAAGGGAAGCAACAGCAGATTGAAAACCATAAGAGGAAGTATGGACAAGGGAAGTACAATTCTAGAGCTCAGCAGAAGCCACGATTTGCCCCGAAACCGGGAGGACAGTTTCAGCATACCCATGGAGGAGGTAGTTCGCACAATCATAATGGCTCCAAGAATGGTAATGGGAATGGAGGAAGCAACGGACAGAACCGTACCAACCCATCTACCCCAACCAAGAGGGATCTAAGTCACATTACTTGTTTCAAGTGCCAGAAGACTGGACACTATGCAACTGATTGTCCTGAAGCCCAAAATGGAAATGGCAATGGAAGCTCTGGAAAGAAGCCGAACCCGTTCAACAAAGGACATGTGAACCACGTGAGCGTGGAGGAGGTTGAAGCTCAGCCTGATGCAGTAATAGGTAAGTTTTTGGTTAAGTCATTTACTGCAACCGTTCTTTTCGATACTGGTGCATCACATTCATACATATCAAGGGGATTTGTGAATTAGTTTAAGATGTCCACCCAAGTTCTCAAAACCCCTATGTTAGTAACCTCGCCAGGAGCAGAGTATATGGCAAGCCAAGGATGTTTTCAGATACCATTGGCCATTGGAAGGCATGTTTTCCCCTCAGACCACATAGTTTTGGAGTCGCAAGGTTTGGATGTGATTTTGGGAATGGATTGGCTATCGTTGTATGGAGGGAACATCGATTGTGCCAGCAAGACAATTTTGCTTACCACCCCGGAAGGAAAAAGGATCAAGTATGTATCCCGGCATATGCCGAAGAGGACTCAAGTGAATTCCTTATCAAGAGTTGTACAGGAGGAAGTACCAGTGGTGAAGGATTATCCGGATGTATTTCCAGAAGAGTTGCCAGGCATGCCACCGGATAGAGACATCGAGTTTTTGATTGAACTTTTGCCAGGCACAGGGCCAATATCTAAGAGACCGTACAGGATGCCCGCAAAAGAATTGGAGGAAATTAAGAAGCAGATCAAGGAGTTACTGGATAAAGGCTATATTCGCCCAAGTTCGTCACCTTGGGGATCACCAGTACTTCTAGTGGAGAAGAAAGATGGATCGCTGAGGATGGTTGTTGATTACCGTGGATTGAATGAAGTAACCATCAAAAACAAGTACCCACTGCCGATGATCAATGATTTGTTTGACCGTCTACAAGGAGCTAAATTATTTTCCAAGATCGATCTACGATCAGGATACCATCAGTTAAAGATTCGAGAGCAGGATATACCTAAGACGGCTTTTACCACCAGATATGGATTGTATGAGTATACCGTTATGTCTTTTGGTCTGACTAACGCACCTGCCTATTTCATGAACCTGACGAACAAAGTGTTTATGGAGTTTTTGGATAAGTTCGTCGTGGTGTTCATTGACGACATTCTAGTCTTTTCCAAGAATGAGGAAGAGCATGAGGAGCATTTACGATTGGTACTTGAGAAGCTCAGAGAACATCAGTTATACGCCAAGTTCAGCAAGTGTGAGTTTTGGCTGAAGGAAGTTGGATTCCTTGGACATGTTATTTCTGGAAAAGGAATAGCAGTAGACCCTGCCAAGGTTGACACAGTGACAGGTTGGGAATCACCCACGACAGTTGGAGAAATCCGGAGTTTTCTTGGACTTGCAGGATACTACCGGAGATTCATCGAGAATTTCTCAAGGATTGCTAAGCCCATGACCGAGCTATTGAAGAAGGACACCAAATTCAATTGGACTGAGGAATGTGAAGCTAGTTTCCAAGAGTTGAAGAAAAGATTGGTTACATCACCAGTGTTGATTCTGCCAGATCAACGCAAGGATTATGAAGTTTATTGCGACGCTTCTCGTCGAGGACTTGGAGCAGTGCTTATGAAGGAAGGAAGAGTTGTGTCATATGCTTCACGACAACTTAAACCCCATGAGAAGAATTATGCTACGCATGATTTGGAATTAGCAGCCGTGGTGCATGGATTGAAGACATGGAGACATTTTCTCATCGGAAACCATTGTGAGGTGTATACAGATCACAAGAGTTTGAAGTATATTTTCACGCAGAAGGAGTTAAATCTCAGGCAGAGGAGATGGTTGGAGCTCATTAAGGACTATGATATGAGATTGCATTATCACCCCGGGAAGGCTAACGTAGTAGCAGACGCGTTGAGCCGCAAGAGTCATGTCAACACCCTCATGACAGGAGAGTTACCTCAGGAGTTAGCCGAGGACCTTCGCGAGCTATGTTTGGAGATAGTCCCAAGAGGCTATTTAGCGACATTGGAGATTCAGTCTACCTTGATGGAAAGGATCAGAGAAGCTCAGAAGACAGGCAAGGAGATTGATGAGATAAAGGTGAAGATGAGCAAAGGAAAAGCCAAAGGATTTCGTGAGGACGAACACGATACCTTATGGTTCGAGGACCGCGTTTATGTGCCAAATGATCCGGAGATCAGGAAGTTGATTTTGCAGGAAGCCCATGATTCACCGTCCTCGATTCACCCAGGGAATATCAAGATGTATTTGGATCTGAAGAATACTTTCTAGTGGACCGGAATGAAGAAGGATATTGCAGAATATGTAGCAGTTTGTGACGTATGTCAGAGACTGAAGGCAGAGCATCAGAAGCCAGCAGGATTGCTACAACCATTGCCGATACCCGAATGGAAGTGGGATAAAATAGGCATGGATTTTATCACAGGATTACCCAGGACTCGTTCAGGCTATGACTCAATATGGGTTGTAGTCGACCGTTTGACGAAAGTGGCTCATTTCATTCCAGTGAAGACCACTTACACCAGTGCTAAGTTGTCAAAAATATACATGACCAGGATCGTATGTTTGCATGGAGTTCCGAGGACCATTGTATCAGACAGAGGAACCCAGTTTACCTCGAAGTTTTGGAAGCAGTTACATGAAACATTGGGAACCAGGCTAGAATTTAGTACAACTTTTCACCCACAGACAGATGTATAGACCGAGAGAGTCAACCAGATTTTGGAGGACATGTTGAGAGCTTGTGCACTAGATTATGGATCTAGTTGGGACGACAATTTGCCATATGCAGAGTTTTCGTATAACAACAGTTATCAAACCAGTTTGAAGATGGCCCCTTTCGAAGCTTTGTACGGAAGGAGGTGTAGAACACCGTTGTTATGGGACGAAGTCGGAGACCGTCAGTTGTTTGGACCAGATTTGATTAAGGAGTCTGAACAGAAAGTGAGGTTGATTCGCGATAGGCTCAAGGTAGCCCAATCCAGGCAGAAGAGTTATGCCGATCCTAAACGAAAGGAGACAGTTCACGAAGTCGGAGACCGAGTTTATCTTCGAGTATCACCACTTCGAGGAGTGAAGCGCTTTGGAGTTAAGGGAAAGTTAGCGCCCCGTTTTATCGGACCATACAGAGTTGTGGAACGTATGGGAGAGGTTGCCTACAAGATGGAATTGCCCGAAGGATTGTCAGGAGTTCATGATGTATTTCACGTTTCCCAGTTGAAGAAGTGCCACGCAGAGATGGCTGAGATACCACTGAGAGATACCGTGCCACTGGAAGCGATTCAGCTGGAAAGTGATTTGACCTATGAGGAGAAACCAGTTAAGATTCTTGAGTATGCCAGCCGTGTTACCCGCAGTAAGGTTATCAAGTTTTGCAAAGTCCAGTGGAGTCACCACACGGAAGATGAAGCCACCTGGGAGCGAGAGGAAGATCTACGGAAGGACCACTCCCACCTGTTTTCTAGCCAACCCGAATCTCGAGGGCGAGATTCATCTTAAGGGGGGTAGGTTTGTAACATCCCAAATTTTCAATTTGGTATGTTATACATAGATCATCATTGCATATCATATTTTATTGCATTTTGACAATTCCTCGATAAATCCTAAGCAACTCAAGGACCCTCGGAGAGAGTTGGGGATTTTCTCAAATTTTCATATTTGATTTTTCATCGAATAATAAGACGAGGATTTTGGTTTTAATTATTTTTCTCTCCGGAAAAATATTTCATTTTAAAAAAAATGAGAGGAGAAAATATGACTTCTCCAAAACAAATGAAATACTGGAGGAAAAGTGTTAAAATCATTTATTGGATTTTATTCGGATTTTATTTGCAATTTTAATTGCATTAAAAATATTGCATGTTTTAAAAAATTTATTTTGTGTTAAAAAAATGTTCACCCTATTTTAGATTTTCTAACTAGACGGGGAAAATTTATTTTATCCTTTTTGGACTTTTATTTATTTTTCTACGGATATTTTTCCGCGGAACGTATTTAAAAAAAATGCGCAGCGCCCGACCGGGCCGAGCCCAGCCGAGCCAGGCCGCCGGCCCACTCGCGCCTTCTCCTCCCCGCGTACGCGCGCCGCCGCGCCGTGTCCATGGCGGACACGGGAGCCGCACCCCGCCCGGCTTGCCCCTCCCCCAAGTCGCCGGACCCCCCCCTTCTATTTATACCCCCCCCTCGCCTCCTCCTTTCATCCCGCCGCCGCCCTCGCCGGAGCACGGGAGCCCCGCCGGAGTTCTGTCCCGATGAGGTAGACCTCGCCTCGTTTTGCCGGTTTTGTTTTTTTTTTGTTTAAAAAAAACCGTTCGTTTAAAAAAAACCTAGATCGTTTTTTTTCGGTTTTGTTATTTTGTGAACGTTCACCGAACCGTTCGTTTTAACGAACGCATTCGTCGGTTTTTCTCTGTTAACGAACGTCCGTTCTTTAACCGTTCGTCCGTTTTTCTTTTTCGTCGGATTTTTCCGCGATTTTCTCAGATTCGATTTCTGATCGACTCTTCGTTTCTGTTTAACTTTTCGCTCCTTTATCGGTATCAGGCGATTCAAGCGCCTAGAGTTTCGTCTCGAAATTCTCTTTCCGTTTAACCTACTCAAACAAGCTTTTGCTACTGTAAAATTTGAACTAGATCCAGATTAGTAAACGGAGCTTGTTTCTTTCGCCGTTTGACTTTCGTTGTTTCTTTCGAGTTGATTCTTTTTGCAAACCGAAGTTCTTAAGTTGAACTTTCTGGTTGGATCTTTCATTCGAGTTTTACCTGTGCATTAGATGAGTACTTATTGTTTGCTTGTTTGTTTGCGATAGAGTACCCGGAGTGTGCCGCTTGTGACTTCGAATCGCTAGGTTTTGCGGATCATCAGCAAGGCAAGTAACACTTTGATCATATTTTCCATACCCAGTTTTATTGCATTAGCTCTATTCCTCAAACAATTGCATGATTAGGATCTGATTAAATTGTGGGAACTGGGAAGTAGTTGAGGTAGTACCTATTACCTGTTTTATTATCAATCCCTTGGGAGTTACTTCTACGTTTGCTATTATATTGCCATGCTACGCTCGTAGACGTGGATTGGGTTTGAGTGATATTCATGACAGATGTGAGATTTTAATAATGGTTTACCTAAGGTGGCAACTAAAACTCACATCTGGGTGGATTGAGGCACCTGGAGAATCCAGTGTTGTCTGTTTGTATAAGGACCGCCACCCAGGCTCAAAGGGATCATAAGATTATTCATGCTAGAAACTTCCGTGTGCAGCCACAAGCTATTATGGGCTCTAGCATAGTTGAGTAGGTTACATGATCTCTTGAAGAGGTGGGCTAGCAGATGTAGGGGAAAGTAGGTGTACCAGTCCACCCAGAGTAAAGAGTGATTGTTTCGGAAAGACTGTGTCTCGGTCATCCGTTTCTCAAACATCATGTAGTGCGAGTATCAAGCGGAGGCGATCGAGTCTTGTGGGGAAAAGTGCGCAAACCTCTGCAAAGTGTACAAACTAATCATGGTTAGTCGTGTCCCCGGTTATGGACAACTTGAGTATCTAGTACCTGGATTATCATTTGAATCTCATCACCATGTTACTGTTAATTAATTTTGTTGGGTTAATGATGACTTTTTAATTGGGATTGAGGTGCTGTCAACCATCTCAATGTTTCACAACCACCATGATAGTTAAATAAAATTTATTCCTTTGAAGTAGGGAAAAATTGGCTTTTCGCATAAACTTTAACGATAGAGCTTTCCACCAGCCATATATGCATGTAGTATAGCATTATTACTGTTCATTATTCTCTATGTGTTACTTTGCCAGCATATTCTATGTGCTGACCCGTTTTCGGGCTGCAACGTTTCATGTTGCAGACTTTTCAGACGAGAGTAAGGTGCCTTAGGTCGTGGTCTTATACTCAGTGATGCCGCTGGAGTTGATGGAATCACTTATCTTCCAAGTCTTCCGCTGTTATCGTTATTAGATGGCCTTAAGCCATATAAATCATACTTAATCTCTTTGGAGATATTCGATGTAATAAGTGTGTGATTGCTACTCCGTTATAAATCCTCCATTTGTACTGTGCGTGTCAGCATTACTGATCCAGGGATGACACTGGTGCACAGCAGCACAGACCATTTGAGGTCTGGTCGCTACATTTCAATTGTTCGCCATTGGTGTAACACCACTGATGAGGAAAAATCTCAACCGGTAGGCCAACTTGCCAATCACATCTCTATGTGACTCTTGTTCATCTTTCGATGCGTGTGTTCCGAGCTCATGATGGTCATGCCGGAACGTCAAGACAACCAAGTGATCTCGCTGCGAGGTCTCAACTCACCCGCCTCACACTTCTCTAATCGTTCGTACCCGTGTGACACGGCGCACCCCGAAAAGATAGGTGCCGTGACGGTACTACACTTGGGAGAACACTAACTACTTGGTATTTGAAGTGAGAGATCACCCTAATAAAAGCGACTACCGCGCAATCAAGAAGGGTGCATCATAAGGGATAAACATCTCAGGCAATGCATAATAGCATGATATGGGATAGCCCTTTCTGACGGAGAAGTCTTTCATTTCTTCGTCTTCGGCATTCGCGTCGGTGTTCACCTTCGCGAAGATTGCCACCACCTTGTCGATGCACCAGATAATATTGCTATCTCTATAGCTAACAAAATAATGCATTACAACAAGGTTGACACGCAGGTCATTAAAGTGCAATCATATGGCTCCAACCATCATGCCGAATCATGAGACGCAGGTCATGTTAATCAAATTAAATCATATAGTCATCTCATACATAATCGAATTAGTATGAGCACTGCTATACCACATCATATGCACATCCTGCAAAACCAAGTTAGACGCCTCTAATCGGTTTATGCAAAATTTATTTTACGTGGCTTCTAAGGTTTTGACTTAAACCGCAGCGACCAACATTTTATCATCAAGTATGATTATTCAAGTTGCTAGATTAACATCTCGGGGTGTATGAAACACGGGGATAATTAAATCTCGAGCCCCATACTAAAATTCGTCATACGCATGACCCCCGTGCAGATCATATCTGCAATGCCCTTTCGTCTGCGAATTTCATCTTTCTTTTGACTACGGCAGAACCCAAAGAACTGATAGCACTTCCATGATCAATCAGGATCACAGATTGCCAGAAGTTTGTCAAATTCCACCATGCTGTCTCGAGATTGAGCAAACGCAAATTCTAGGGAAGCAACAAGAACCTCGGGTAACAGATTTCATCTGTCACCCGCATAAATAATTTTCAGCAATAGATCTCATCTACTACCTAATTATATTATGCAATACCCATACATCTCCATGTATTCTAGATCGAAACCTGCATCTACGCATAGCATGGCTCTTGATGCCACTGAAGGGGAACGCGACAGAAAACAAAAATTTTCCGACCTACGCACCAGCCCAGGACCACTACGGAGACTGCATACATGGTTTGATCTTTTTCGTTACCGACTCGTAGCGCAGCGGGAAGTAGAGTCGATGACGATCGGCGGTGCAGATCCCCGCAGCTAGGATTTACAACCTCCCAACCGCGAGGATGTATACCCTCATCTGCTCCTCAGACAGCCCTCCGGCAGGCGGTCGAACAGCCCCCCGGACGGTGTCGCGGACAGCCCTTCGGGAGGACCTTCGAAACTCGAACGGTCACTCGGACAGCCCTTCGGGAGGACCTTCGAAACTCGGACGGTCACACGGACAGCCCTTCGGGAGGCACTCACGAACTAAGACCGAAACTACGATCTCTCTACAGAGTTGCACACATATGGTGTCATCTATCCGGCAGGGCTTCGCCGTCTAGAACTTGTTCCTGGTGGAACCCAGACAATGCATGGCATGTGTATGAGAGCAAGGGATGAGTGTGGAGGGCTGCCCCTCCACCTCTATTTATAGGAAATCTCAAGGGGGTAGGGTAGTTTCACAAAAAACCCAAAATGCACATGAATGAAGTCCTTCCACAAGGACCTAGGAGTGAAACCAAGGAACAAGAGGGTCCCCAAGGGGGGATACCCCATGTGGCCGGCCACACCCCCATGAGGGGCCCAAAAAAAGGCTCCTATCCATCCATGTCATCCCCAAGATCTTTTGGAGCAAAGCCCCAAAAGGTGGCTTTCCATAAAGTAACCATAAAGCTGATTTTCACTATTCACGACGACATTTTTCAGCGTCTGATCGAACTGAAAATATTTATGTGGGCTAAGAACATTTCCAGTACCCACTAAAATGATTTTCAACGCGTTCCGAAACAATTCCGGTTTTAGTGATTTTCATCTGCGAAACGCATCTGAAGTGGCTCCGGCAGCTCCGGAACATTTCCGGTTTTTATCTCAGAAAATTCCAAAAAGCTTCCAGAATGATTCTGGCATCCTCCAAGAATTATCAGGCATGTGCCAAAACCAATTTGACTTAATGGTGTATCCCGAAACAACTTTTCGGTATCATCGAAACTTATCCAATGACCTCTCTCTGCGGTATGATTCCGCTGTCCGAAACTTTTCGGTGTCCGAAACTTTTTCGGTGATTTTCTCTCAGACTCCCTGTCTAGTATTCAGCAGATAGATGACACTTAAGCGTGTGACCCTATAGGTTCGGTGAAGTATAGACATGACCCGGAACCCCTTCCGATCAATGATCAACATCGGAGTCGTGGACACCCATATTGACCCCTATACCCACACGAATAAATATTCGAGTGAACCTCCAGTTTCTGTGTGCTATTCCTGTTGCTTCGCGATATGTTACAAATACCCGAGGTGAGACATGTTGGCATTCCCGTGGATCAACAACTTGTCCACTATGCTAGTTACCTCGTTACCGGTATTGTTCTCTTTTCTCGTTATCGTGTTCCGGCATCCCCGTGATCAAATCACAAAGTGTCTGGCCAGACGATGATGGATACCGTAACACCGAGAGGGCCCAGAGATATCTCTCCATCGCCGGAGGAGCAAATCCCAATCTTGAGCTATCAAGTTACTTGACACACTTTTCCATGAACCCGTAAGCCGCCGTAATAGCCACCCATTTACGGATGACGTTTAACAAACCCCAAAGTTCATGAAGCAAGCATGAAGAAACTCGATACTCTCATGGTCTAAGGAATTATGCAAACGTTAACCATCTCTGTGTTATGTACCAATAAACTTGTGACGAATGAATCTCATAGCATAACATCAATCCGGGTCGATTCAACACAAATGTTCTCTTAACATTGTGCCCTCAAAGTTGCTGGCATAGACATGCCCATGACCAGGAAAATAGAATCATCATGCAACACTTGAGCTAGTCTTAGAGGCCAGACTAGGAATACTTCTTACTGTTTATTATTCCACACGTGCATTTGACTCTTCCTCCGAGCCTCGTGGATATTGCAGACTCGAGAATCATTGCAGTTATAGCATGGAACATAAACATAATTATGAACTCGGAGATAAATAATATCATTTATTATTGCCTCTAGGGCATATCTCCTACACTCAGGGTTCCCGAGGGCCTGTGTGAGCTCGTTGTTCTCTCTCATGGGAACGAACGTCCCTTGCTGCGCTGCGGCGATATACTCCTGAAGCTTCGTGACCGGTATTTCCAGTTGCTGGTTCGTCCAAACGCACTTCCCTGTTTCAGGGTCCAACATTCCCCAACCCCGAAGAACCAAGTCCTTGAACGGTCTGGCCAGTGCAATGTCTCTGGTTCGACCCCCTTATCAAGCAGGGCATTCTCAGCCTTGCCCCACAATGGTCGGGCTTTGAGGTAGCCACCTGACCCCGTGCGATGGTGATGCTCCTTCTTTGCAGCATTTTCTTGTTTGTCACTGACATCTTCTTACTCTTCTACGATGTCTTGAGGGCCACAAATGCGTCCCAATGATCTCTTATCTTCTCAAATCGGCCGGTGAATTCAGGAGTCTTGTCTTTGTCGACAAACATTGTTTTCAACTCATTCTTCCACCTCCTGAATAGATCTACCATGGCTCTATAACAGCTGGCTTCTCCAGATCATCCTTTGGCGGTAGGGTGAAATTTGCCTTCAGGGTGGTCCAAAGATCATCTTTCTGCCTATCGTTGACATAAGACACCCGAGGGTCTTCGTTCATAGGCTTATACCATTGGTGGAGGCTGATCGGGATCATGTCCCTAACAAGAACCCCGCACTGAACAGAAAATGCTTCCTTGGTCTGGATGGGTTCAATCGGTTGGCCATCATGCGCGATTTCTGTGATCGTGAACCTTTCATGTTGGCGCAATCTTTTCTTCGGGCCTCGTCTCGTTACCGAAGTTTTGCTCGATCTGGAGGGCTAGAAAAGAAGAAAGAAGAGAGTTAATATGTGTACATACCAAAACAATTAATGTATCAATTAGCTAGCCAGCAAAGGCTTAATTAATATATACCTAGCCGGACTCCATTGGGTCACCGGAGCCGTCATCACGGTCTCATTCTTCCACCGGCATTCGGTCACCGGAGCCATCATAATCATGTCCTTCCTCCTCCATTTTTCAATCACCGTTGCCTGCTTCACCCTCTCCTTCCAGACCATCGGTGTCGTTGAGATAGTATGACACATCACCTTCGGCGAGGATTACGTCCCCCAACACCTGTTCTGCTTCCAAGTCTCGGTGCTCCATAGTTTCTGCAAATATTACAACATGGCAATTAATATACAAACATGACACGTGGATATATTAAGGAATCATATTAGTTGCCTCGATGCTTCTACAGTTTGGGGTGGCCTCGACAATGTTTCTAGGGTTTGGGGTGGCCTCGATGACAACGCTGCTTTAACTTGGTAAATTTGGGTGGCCTCGGCAACACTTCTAGGGTTTGGGCCGGACTCCCTCTCTCATGATTGTCAGACGTTCGGACCGACAAGGGATTTAACAAAATGGCGCCATTCTGGATGTGCAGAAAATGGTCCATATTTTTCCTGATCTCATCTACCCTTCTATATGTCACGTTGTCTAGTGTCAAAGAATTCAAGAAAGCCATGACTTCATCATTAGCCGGAAATGACAGGCGCATAATGGTACGAAGCTCTTCAAAGTTATTTTGGAACGAAGTTCCCGATAGAATAATTCACTTTTTGGTACAAATTCAGCAAGAGCCTTCCGAATATCCCTATTTGGAAGGCCTTTGCTGAAATTCGTACCAAAAGGCGAATTATTCTATCAGGAACTCCGTTCCAAAACAACTTTGAAGAGCTTCGTAGCATCATACGCCTGTTATTTCTAGCTAATGATGAAGCCATGGATTTCTTCAATACTTTGACAGGCAACAAGACAAATAGAAGAATATATATATATATATATATATATATATATATATATATAGATGAGATCACAAAAAAATTGGATCAACTTGTGCACATCCATAATGGGGGCATTCTTGATAAATCTGGACCCTCAACCCCTGGACGACCCTTGACCCTCGACCCCTCGGCAACCCTCGACCGCTCGGTGATCCACGACCCTCTACCCTGGTTCCCGACCGCTCGGTGTCACGTTAGTCTAGTGTCAAAGGATTCAACAAAACCATATCTTCATCATTAGGCGAAAGTAACATGCACATGATGGTACAAAGCTCTCCAAGGTTATTTTGGAACGGAGTCCCAGATAGGATAATTCGTTTTTTGGTACAAAGTTCAGCAAGAGCCTTTCGGATATCGCTATTTGGAAGGCCTTTGCTCAAATTCGTACCAAAAGGCGAATTATCCTATCCGGGACTCCGTTCCAAAATAACTTTGGAGAACTTCGTACCATCATGCCCCGGTTACTTCCGGCTAATGATGAAGCCATGGATTTCTTCAATACTTTTACACAAGGCAACCTCATGACCCCTCCGCGATACATACATGGAAAAAATGTTATCGGGGAGGGGGTATATTATCCCTCCCCTCATGTCGAAGGTATCGGGGAGGGGGTATATCGACAATTACGACATACATACATGGAAAAAAATGTTATCGGGGAGGGGGTATATCGACCGCCCCCCCTCATGTCAAAGTTATTGGGGAGACCCGATAAAAAATAAGAAGAGGAAGAAGAAGAAAAAAAGAATAAAAAAAGAGGAGAAGAAGAAGGAATAGAGGAGATGAAGAAAAAAAGAAGAAAAAAAGAGGAGAAGAAGGAAAAATAGAATAATATTCCCTCTTCTTCTCTATTCCTTCTTCTCCTCTCTTTTTTCTTCTTCCTCTTTTTTTTCTCCTCTTCTTCCTCTCCTCTTCTTCTCCTCCTTCTTCCTCTTCTTATTTTCCTTTTTCCCTCTCCTTGTTTTTCTTCTTCTTCCTTCTTCCTTCTTCCTGTTTTGTTCTTTTTCCTCATTTTCCTTTTTCCTCTCCACTAACCTAAAATGCACTAACAGTCCAACTAACCTAAAAATGCAAATGCACTAACAGTCCAACTAACCTAAAATCGATATCTACTAACAACCTAAACAAAAAATTAATACATATATGAAAAAACATATATAAGCAAAAAAATGCTATGAACATTATATCCATACATACATAGCCACGTCCATTCATCATATAGCTACCACATACATATGTACATTATATATATGAAAAAATGCAATAAACAAAAAAATAATACACATTATATAAAAAAAACTCTGAACACAGCCAGGGCGGCGGCGACTCACATCGGGGGCGGCCGGATGAAAGTTGGCATGGTATCATCATTTCACCCACATAGAATGTGTTTAAAAGTTGAGAGGGTTTCGGCAAAAACTGGACGCACTTCATGTACAAAACATATAATCTCGTTCGAAGTATCAGGGTTTCATAAGGAAACTCATCTGTTACAAAGGGATTTTTGTTTTTTGAACTTATTTGAACTCCAGGCTTTTTCTGTGTTCAAAATGCACCTTTCAAAGCCACATCATCGATTTTCTACCCTTTCTGACTTCATTTTGTTATTTTTCATGCATTTTCTGATTTTTTTTGAGCTCTATGACCCTGAAAGTGAAAAGCACTAGAAATGAACTCTGAAAAGGTTGAAAGTTGGCACGGTATCATCATTTCAACCACATAGAATGTGCTAAAAAGTTGAGAGGGTTTCGGCAAAAACTGGATGCACTTCGTGCACAAACGGACGTTCTCTTTCGAAGTATCCGGGTTTTATACGGAAACTCGTCTATTACATAGGGATTTCAGTTTTTTGAACTTATTTGAACTCCAGACTTTTTGTGTTCAAAATGCACCTTTCAAAGCCACATCATCAATTTTCAACCCTTTCTGACTTCATTTGTTACTTTCCATGCATTTACTAATTTTTCTGAGCTATATGACCCTGAAAATGAAAAGAAATACAAATGAACTCTAAAAAGGTTGAAAGTTGGATGGTATCATCATTTCACCCACATAGAATGTGCTAAAAAGTTGAGAGGGTTACGGCAAAAACTAGATGCACTTCGTGTACAAAACGGACAATCTCTTTCGAAGTATCAGGGTTTCATACGGAAACTCATCTGTTACAAAGGGATGTCATTTTTTTGAACTTATTTAAACTCCAGACTCTTTGTGTGTTCAAAATGTACCATTCAAAGCCACATCATCAATTTTTAACCCTTTCTGACTTCATTTATTATTTTTCATGCATTTCCTGATTTTTCTGAGCTATATGACCATGAAAATGAAAAGCGCTAGAAATGAACTCTGAAAAGGTTGAAAGTTGCCACGGTATCATCATTTCACCCACATAGAATGTGCTAAATAGTTGAGAGGGTTACGGCAAAAACTAGATGCACTTCGTGTACAAAACGGACAATCTCTTTCGAACTATCCAGGTTTTATACAGAAACTCGTCTGTTACATAGGGATTTCAGTTTTTTGAACTTATTTGAACTCCAGACTTTTTGTGTTATCAAAATGCACCTTTTAAAGCCACATCATCAATTTTCAACTCTTTCTGACTTCATTTGTTACTTTTCATGCATTTACTAATTTTTCTGAGCTATATGACCCTAAAAATGAAAAGCAATACAAATGAACTCTGAAAAGGTTGACAGTTGGCATGGTATCATCATTTCACGCACATAGAATGTGCTAAAAATTTGAGAGGGTTACGGCAAAAACTAGATGCAGTTCGTGTACAAAACGGATAATCTCTTTCGAAGTATCGGGGTTTCATACGGAAACTCGTCTATTACAAAGGGATTTCATTTTTTTGAACTTATTTGAACTTCAGACTTTTTGTGTGTTCAAAATGCATGATTCAAAGCCATATCATAAAATTTCAACCCTTTCTGACTTCATTTGTAATTTTTCATGCATTTACTTATTTTATGAGCTATATGACCCTGTAAATGAAAAATACTACCAATGAAGTCTGAAAAGGTTGAAACTTGACATGGTATCATCATTTCAGCCACATAGAATGTGCTAAAAAGTTGAGAGGGTTACGGCAAAAACTGGATGCACTTCGTGTACAAAACGGACAATCTCTTTCGAAGTATCCCGGTTTTATACGGGAACTCGTCTGTTACATAGGGATTTCATTTTTTAACTTATTTGAACTCCAGACTTTGTGTGTGTTCAAAATGCACCATTCAATGCCACATCATCAATTTTCAACCCTTTCTGACTTCATTTGTTACTTTTCATGCATTTACTTATTTTTTTAGCTATATGACCTTGAAATGAAAAGCACTACAAATGAACTCTAAAAAGGTTGACAGTTGGCATGGTTTCATCATTTCACCCACATAGAATGTGCTGAAAAGTTGAGAGGGCTATGGCAAAAACTGGATGCACTTCGTGTACAAAACGGACAATCTCTTGCGAAGTATTAGGGTTCCATACGAAAACTCGTCTATTACAAATGGATTTCAATTTTTGAACTTACTTGAACTCCATACTTTTTGTTTGTTCAAAACGCACCATTTAAAGCCACATCATCAATTTTCAAACCTTTCTGACTTCATTTGTTATTTTTCATGCATTTATTGATTTTTTTGAGCTATATGACCCTGAAAATGAAAAGCTATACAAATGAACTCTGAAAAGGTTGAAAGTTGGCATGGTATCATCATTTCACCCACAGAGCACGTGCTAAAAAGTTGAGAGGGTTACGGCAAAAACTGGATGCACTTCGTGTACAAAATGGACAATCTCCTTCGAAGTACTGGGGTTTCATACGGAAACTCGTGTGTTACAAAGGGATTTCATTTTTTGAACTTATTTTAACTCCAGATTTTTGTGTGTTCAAACTGCACCATTCAAAGCCACATCATCTATTTTCAACCCTTTTTGTCTTCATTTGTTATTTTTCATGCATTTATTGATTTTTGGAGCTATATGACCCTGAAAATAAAAAGCACTACAAATGAACTCTGAAAAGGTTGAAAGTTGGCATGGTATCATCATTTTCATCCACATAGAATGTGCTAAAAAGT
>NW_025226161.1:58953-60631 GCF_018294505.1 Triticum aestivum | reverse complement strand
CAGGGCTTCGGCAAAAACAGGATGCACTTCGTGTACAAAACGGATAATCTCTTTCGAAGTATCAGGGTTTCATACGGAAACGCGTCTGTTACAAAGGGATTACATTTTTTGAACTTATTTGAACTCCAGATTTTTGTGTGTTCAAAATTTACCATTCAAAGCCACATCATCAATTTTCAACCCTTTCTGACTTCATTTGTTATTTTTCATGCATTTACTAATTTTTTGAGCTATATGACCCAGAAAATCAAAAGCACTAGAAATGAACTCTGAAAAGGTTGAAAGTTGGCACGGTATCATCATTTCACCCACATAGAATGTGCTAAAAAGTTGAGAGGGTTACGGCAAAAACTGGATGCACTTCGTGTACAAAACGGACAATCTCTTTCGAATTATCCGGGTTTTATACGGAAACGCGTCTGTTACATAGGGATTTCAGTTTTTTTTACTTATTTGAACTCCAAACTTTTTGTGTGTTCAAAATGCACCTTTCAAAGCCACATCATCAATTTTCAAACCTTTCTGACTTCATTTGTTGCTTTTCATGCATTTACAATTTTTTTTGAGATATATGACACTGAAAATGAAAAGCAATACAAATGAACTCTGAAAAGGTTGTAAGTTGGCATGGTATCATCATTTCACCCACATAGAATGTGCTAAAAACTTGAGAGGGTGACGGCAAAAACTAGATACAGTTCGTGTACAAAACGGATAATCAGGGTTTCATACGGAAACTCGTCTCTTACAAAGGGATTTCATTTTTTTTAACTTATTTGAACTCCAGACTTTTTGTGTGTTCAAAATGCACTCTTCAAAGCCACATCATAAAATTTCAACCCTTTCTGACTTCATTTGTTATTTTTTATGCATTTACTGATTTTTTGAGCTATATGACCTTGAAAATGAAAAGCACTACCAGTGAAGTCTGAAAAGGTTGAAACTTGGCATGGTATCATCATTTCACCCACATAGAATGTGCTAAATAGTTGAGTGGGTTACGGCAAAAACTGGATGCACTTCGTGTACAAAACGGACAATCTCTTTCGAAGTATCCAGGTTTTATACAGAAACTCGTCTGTTACATAGGGATTTCAGGTTTTTGAACTTATTTGGACTCCAGACTTTTTGTGTGTTCAAAATGCACCTTTTATAGCCACATCATCAATTTTCAACCCTTTCTGGCTTCATTTGTTACTTTTCATGCATTTAATAATTTTTCTGAGCTATATGATCCCTGAAAATGAAAAGCAATACAAATGAACTCTGAAAAGGTTGACAGTTGGCATGGTATCATCATTTCACGCACATAGAATGTGCTAAAAATTTGAGAGGGTTACGGCAAAAACTAGACGCAGTTCGTGTACAAAACGGATAATCTCTTTCGAAGTATCAGGGTTTCATACGGAAACTCGTCTATTACAAATGGATTTCATTTTTTTGAACTTATTTGAACTTCAGACTTTATGTGTGTTCAAAATGCATGATTCAAAGCCACATCATAAAATTTCAACCCTTTCTGACTTCATTTGTAATTTTTCATGCATTTACTTATTTTATGAGCTATATGACCCTGAAAATGAAAACACTACCAATGAAGTCTGCAAAGGTTGTAACTTGGCATGGTATCATCATTTCAGCCACATAGAATGTGCTAAAAAGTTGAGAGGGTTACGAC
>NW_025226161.1:53244-58943 GCF_018294505.1 Triticum aestivum | reverse complement strand
GAACTCTGAAAAGGTTGAAAGTTGGCATGGTATCATCATTTTCATCCACATAGAATGTGCTAAAAAGTTGAGAGGGCTTCGGCAAAAACAGGATGCACTTCGTGTACAAAACGGATAATCTCTTTCGAAGTATCAGGGTTTCATACGGAAACGCGTCTGTTACAAAGGGATTACATTTTTTGAACTTATTTGAACTCCAGATTTTTGTGTGTTCAAAATTTACCATTCAAAGCCACATCATCAATTTTCAACCCTTTCTGACTTCATTTGTTATTTTTCATGCATTTACTAATTTTTGAGCTATATGACCCAGAAAATCAAAAGCACTAGAAATGAACTCTGAAAAGGTTGAAAGTTGGCACGGTATCATCATTTCACCCACATAGAATGTGCTAAAAAGTTGAGAGGGTTACGGCAAAAACTGGATGCACTTCGTGTACAAAACGGACAATCTCTTTCGAATTATCCGGGTTTTATACGGAAACGCGTCTGTTACATAGGGATTTCAGTTTTTTTTACTTATTTGAACTCCAAACTTTTTGTGTGTTCAAATGCACCTTTCAAAGCCACATCATCAATTTTCAAACCTTTCTGACTTCATTTGTTGCTTTTCATGCATTTACAATTTTTTTTGAGATATATGACACTGAAAATGAAAAGCAATACAAATGAACTCTGAAAAGGTTGTAAGTTGGCATGGTATCATCATTTCACCCACATAGAATGTGCTAAAAACTTGAGAGGGTGACGGCAAAAACTAGATACAGTTCGTGTACAAAACGGATAATCAGGGTTTCATACGGAAACTCGTCTCTTACAAAGGGATTTCATTTTTTTTAACTTATTTGAACTCCAGACTTTTTGTGTGTTCAAAATGCACTCTTCAAAGCCACATCATAAAATTTCAACCCTTTCTGACTTCATTTGTAATTTTTCATGCATTTACTTATTTTATGAGCTATATGACCCTGAAAATGAAAACACTACCAATGAAGTCTGCAAAGGTTGTAACTTGGCATGGTATCATCATTTCAGCCACATAGAATGTGCTAAAAAGTTGAGAGGGTTACGACAAAAACTGGATGCACTTCGTGTACAAAACGGACAATCTCTTTCGAAGTTTCCCGGTTTTATACGGAAACTCGTCTGTTACATAGGGATTTCATTTTTTTAACTTATTTGAACTCCAGACTTTGTGTGTGTTCAAAATGCACCATTCAAGGCCACATCATCAATTTTCAACCCTTTCTGACTTCATTTGTTACTTTTCATGCATTTACTTATTTTTTTAGCTATATGACATTGGAAATGAAAATCACTACAAATGAATTTAAAAAGGTTGATAGTTGGCATGGTATCATCATTTCACCCACATAGGATGTGCTGAAAAGTTGAGAGGGCTATGGCAAAAACTGGATGCACTTCGTGTACAAAACGGACAATCTCTTTCGACGTATTAGGGTTTCATACGAAAACTCGTCTATTACAAATGGATTTCAATGTTTGAACTTACTTGAACTCCAAACTTTTTGTTTGTTCAAAATGCACCATTCAAAGCCACATCATCAATTTTCAAACCTTTCTGACTTCATTTGCTATTTTTCATGCATTTACTGATTTTTTTGAGCTATATGACCCTGAAAATGAAAAGCTATACAATTGAACTCCGAAAAGGTTGAAAGTTGGCATGGTATCATCATTTCACCCACATAGCACGTGCTAAAAAGTTGAGAGGGTTACGGCAAAAACTGGATGCACTTCGTGTACAAAACGGACAATCTCCTTCGAAGTACCAGGGTTTCATACGGAAACTCGTCTGTTACAAAGGGATTTCATTTTTTGAACTTATTTTAACTCCAGATTTTTGTGTGTTCAAAATGCACCATTCAAAGCCACATCATCTATTTTCAACCCTTTTTGTCTTCATTTGTTATTTTTCATGCATTTATTGATTTTTTTGAGCTATATGACCCTGAAAATAAAAAGCACTACAAATGTACTCTGAAAAGGTTGAAAGTTGGCATGGTATCATCATTTTCACCCACATAGAATGTGCTAAAAAGTTGAGAAGGTTTCGGCAAAAACAGGATGCACTTCATGTACAAAACGGATAATCTCTTTCGAAGTATCAGGGTTTCATACGGAAACTCGTCTTTTACAAAGGGATTTCATTTTTTTGAAGTTATTTGAACTCCAGACATTTTGTGTGTTCAAAATGCACCATTCAAAGCCACATCATAAATTTTTAACCCTTTCTGACTTCATTTGTTATTTTTCATGCATTTACTGATTTTATTTAGCTATATGACCCTGAAAATGAAAAGCACTACAAATGAACTGTGAAAATGTTGAAACTTGGCATGGTATCATCATTTTACCCACATAGAATGTGCTAAAAATTTGAGAGGGTTACGGCAAAAAATGGATGCACTTCGTGTACAAAACGGACAATCTCTTTCGAAGTATTAGGGTTTCATACGGAAACTCGTTTGCTACAAAGGGATTTCAATTTTTTGAAATTACTTGAACTCGAGACTTTTTGTGTGTTCAAAATTTACCATTCAAAGCCACATCATCAATTTTCAACCCTTTCTGACTTTATTTGTTATTTTTCATGCATTTACTAATTTTTTGAGCTATATGACCCTGAAAATGAAAAGCACTAGAAATGAACTCTAAAAAGGTTGAAAGTTGGCACGGTATCATCATTTCACCCACATAGAATGTGCTAAAAAGTTGAGAGGGTTACGGCAAAAACTGGATGCACTTCGTGTACAAAACGGACAATCTCTTTCGAAGTATCCGGGTTTTATACGGAAACGCGTCTGTTACATAGGGATTTCAGTTTTTTTAAATTATTTGAACTCCAGACTTTTTGTGTGTTCAAAATGCACCTTTCAAAGCCACATCATCAATTTTCAAACCTTTCTGACTTCATTTGTTGCTTTCCATGCATTTACTAATTTTTCTGAGCTATATGACCCTGAAAATGAAAAGAAATACAAATGAACTCTAAAAAGGTTGAAAGTTGGATGGTATCATCATTTCACCCACATAGAATCTGCTAAAAAGTTCAGAGGGTTACGGCAAAAACTAGATGCAGTTCGTGTACAAAACGGACAATCTCCTTCGAAGTATTAGGGTTTCATACGGAAACTCGTCTGTTACAAAGTGATGCCATTTTTTGAACTTATTTAAACTCCAGACTTTTTGTGTGTTCAAAATGCACCATTCAAAGCCACATCATCAATTTTTAACCCTTTCTGACTTCATTTGTTATTTTTCATGCATTTACTGATTTTTCTGAGCAATATGACCCTGAAAATGGAAAGCACTAGAAATGAACTCTGAAAAGGTTGAAAGTTGGCACGGTATCATCATTTCACCCACATAGAATGTGCTAAATAGTTGAGAGGGTTACGGCAAAAACTGGATACACTTCGTGTACAAAACGGACAAATCTCTTTCGAAGTATCCAGGTTTTTTACAGAAACTCGTCTGTTACATAGGGATTTCAGTTTTTTGAACTTATTTGAACTCCAGACTTTTTTTGTGTTCAAAATGCACCTTTTAAAGCCACATCATCAATTTTCAACCCTTTCTGACTTCATTTGTTACTTTTCATGCATTTACTAATTTTTCTGAGCTATATGACCCCGAAAATGAAAAGCAATACAAATGAACTCTGAAAAGGTTGACAGTTGGCATGGTATCATCATTTCACGCACATAGAATGTGCTAAAAAATTGAGAGGGTTACGGCAAAAACTAGATGCAGTTCGTGTACAAAACGGATAATCTCTTTCGAAGTATCAGGGTTTCATACGGAAACTCGTCTATTACAAAGGGATTTCATTTTTGTGAACTTATTCGAACTTCAGACTTTTTGTGTGTTCAAAATGCATGATTCAAAGCCACATCATAAAGTTTCAACCCTTTCTGACTGAATTTGTAATTTTTCATGCATTTACTTATTTTATGAGTAATATGACCCTGTAAATGAAAAGACTACCAATGAAGTCTGAAAAGGTTGAAACTTGGCATGGTATAATCATTTCAGCCACGTAGAATGTGCTAAAAAGATGAGAGGGTTACGGCAACAACTGGATGCACTTCGTGTACAAAACGGACAATCTCTTTCGAAGTATCCCGGTTTTATACGGAAACTCGTCTGTTACATAGGGATTTCATTTTTTTAACTTATTTGAACTCCAGACTTTGTGTGTGTTCAAAATGCACCATTCAAAGCCACATCATCAATTTTCAACCCTTTCTGACTTCATTTGTTATTTTTCATGCATTTACTGATTTTATTTAGCTATATGACCCTCAAAACGAAAAGCACTACAAATGAACTGTGAAAATGTTGAAACTTGGCATGGTATCATCATTTTACCCACATAGAATGTGCTAAAAATTTGAGAGGGTTACGGCAAAAAATGGATGCACTTCGTGTACAAAACGGACAATCTCTTTCGAAGTATTAGGGTTTCATACGGAAACTCGTTTGTTACAAAGGGATTTCAATTTTTTGAAATTACTTGAACTCGAGACTTTTTGTGTGTTCAAAATTTACCATTCAAAGCCACATCATCAATTTTCAACCCTTTCTGACTTCATTTGTTATTTTTCATGCATTTACTAATTTTTTGAGCTATATGACCCTGAAAATGAAAAGCACTAGAAATGAACTCTAAAAAGGTTGAAAGTTGGCACGGTATCATCATTTCACCCACATAGAATGTGCTAAAAAGTTGAGAGGGTTACGGCAAAAACTGGATGCACTTCGTGTACAAAACGGACAATCTCTTTTGAAGTATCCGGGTTTTATACGGAAACGCGTCTTTTACATAGGGATTTCAGTTTTTTTTAACTTATTTGAACTCCAGACTTTTTGTGTGTTCAAAATGCACCTTTCAAAGCCACATCATCAATTTTCAAACCTTTCTGACTTCATTTGTTGCTTTCCATGCATTAATAATTTTTCTGAGCTATATGACCCTGAAAATGAAAAGAAATACAAATGAACTCTAAAAAGGTTGAAAGTTGGATGGTATCATCATTTCACCCACATAGAATGTGCTAAAAACTTCAGAGGGTTATGGCAAAAACTAGATGCAGTTCATGCACAAAACGGATAATCTCTTTCGAAGTATCAAGGTTTCATACGGAAACTCGTCTCTTACAAAGGGATTTCATTTTTTTGAACTTATTTGAACTCCAGACTTTTTGTGTGTTCAAAATGCCCCATTCAAAGCCGCATCATCAATTCTCAAACCTTTCTGACTTCATTTGTTATTTTTCATGCATTTACTGATTTTTTTGAGCTATATGACCCTGAAAATGAAAAGCCCTGCAATGAACTCTCAAAAGGTTGAAAGTTGGCATGGTATCATCATTTCACCCACATAGAATGTGCTAAAAAGTTGAGAGGGTTACGGCAAAACATGGATGCACTTCGTGTACAAAACGAACAAACTCTTTCGAAGGATCAGGCTTTCATACGGAAACTCGTGTGTTACAAAGGGATTTCAATTTTTTGCAATTACTTGAACTCGAGACTTTTTGTGTGTTCAAAATGCACCATTCAAAGCCACATCATCAATTCTCAAACCTTTCTGACTTCATTTGTTATTTTTCATGCATTTACTGATTTTTTGAGCTATATGACCCTGAAAATGAAAAGCTCTACAAATGAAC
>NW_025226161.1:43811-53234 GCF_018294505.1 Triticum aestivum | reverse complement strand
TGCTGAAAAGTTGAGAGGGCAACGACAAAAACTGGATGCACTTCGTCTAGAAAACGGGCAATCTCTTTCGAAGTATCAGGGTTTCATACGGAAACTCGTGTGTTACAAAGGGATTTCAATTTTTTGAAATTACTTGAACTCGAGACTTTTTGTGTGTTCAAAATGCACCATTCAAAGCCACATCATCAATTCTCAAACCTTTCTGACTTCATTTGTTATTTTTCATGCATTTACTGATTTTTTGAGCTATATGACCCTGAAAATGAAAAGCTCTACAAATGAACTCTCAAAAGGTTGAAAGTTGGCAGGGTATCATCATTTCACCCACATAGAATGTGCTAAAAAGTTGAGAGGGTTACGGCAAAACATGGATGCCCTTCGTGTACAAAACGAACAATCTCTTTCGAAGTATCAGGCTTTCATACGGAAACTCGTGTGTTACAAAGGATCTCATTTTTTTGAGCTATATGACACTAAAAATGAAAAGCACTACAAATGAACTCTGAAAAGGTTGAAAGATGGCACGGTATCATCATTTCACCCACATAGAATGTGCTAAAAAGTTGAGAGGGTTAAGGCAAAAAATGGATGCACTTCATGTAAAAAACGGACAATCTCTTTCGAAGTATCCCGGTTTTATACGGAAACTCGTTTGTTACATAGGGATTTGTTCTTTTAACTTATTTGAACTCCAATCTTTGTGTGTGTTCAAAATGCACCATTCAAAGGCACATCATCAATTTTAAACCCTTTCTGTGTTCGTTTGTTACTTTTCATGCATTTACTTATTTTTTGAGCTATATGACCCTGGAAATGAAAAGCACTACAATTGAACTCTGAAAAGGTTGAAAGTTGGCATGGTATCATCATTTCAGCCACATAGAATGTGCTGAAAAGTTGAGAGGGCTACGACAAAAACTGGATGCACTTCGTCTACAAAACGGGCAATCTCTTTCGAAGTATCAGGGTTTCATACGGAAACTCGTTTGTTACAAAGGGATTTCAATTTTTTGAAATTACTTGAACTCGAGACTTTTTGTGTGTTCAAAATGCACCATTCAAAGCCGCATCATCAATTCTCAAACCTTTCTGACTTCATTTTTCATTTTTCATGCATTTACTGATTTTTTTGAGCTATATGACCCTGAAAATGAAAAGCCCTACAATGAACTCTCAAAAGGTTGAAAGTTGGCATGGTGTCATCATTTCACCCACATAGAATGTGCTAAAAAGTTGAGAGGGTTACGGCAAAACATGGATGCACTTCGTGTACAAAACGAACAATCTCTTTCGAAGTATCAGGCTTTCATACGGAAACTCGTGTGTTACAAAGGGATTTCAATTTTTTGAACTTATTTGAACTCCAGACTTTTTGTGTGTTCAAAATGCACCATTCAAAGCCACATCATCAATTCTCAAACCTTTCTGACTTCATTTGTTATTTTTCATTTATTTACTGATTTTTTGAGCTATATGACCCTGAAAATGAAAAGCTCTACAAATGAACTCTCAAAAGGTTGAAAGTTGGCAGGGTATCATCATTTCACCCACATAGAATGTGCTAAGAAGTTGAGAGGGTTACGGCGAAACATGGATGCACTTGTGTACAAAACGAACAATCTCTTTCGAAGTATCAGGGTTTCATACGGAAACTCGTCTGTTACAAAGGGATTTCAACTTTTTGAACTTACTTGAACTCCAAACTTTTTGTGTGTTCAAAATGAACCATTCAAAGCCACGCCATCATTTTTCAAACTTTTCTGACTTCATTTGTTATTTTTCATGCATTTACTGATTTTTTGTTAGCTATATGACCCTGAAAATGAAAAGCTATACATATGATATCTGAAAAGGTTGAAATTTGGCATGGTATCATCATTTAACCCACATAGAATGTGCTAAAAAGTTGAGAGTGTGTCGGCAAAAACTGGATGCACTTCGTGTACAAAACGGACAATCTCTTTCGAAGTATCAGAGATTCATACAGAAACTCATCTGTTACAAAGGGATTTCATTTTTTTGAACTTATTTGAACTCCAGATATTTGTGTATTCAAAATGCACCATTGCAAGCCACATCATCAATTTTCAACCCTTTCTGACTTTATTTGTTATTTTTCATGCATTTACTGATTTTTTGAGCAATATAACCCTGAAAATGAAAAGCACTACAAATGAACTCTAAAAAGGTTCAAAGTTGGCATGGTATCCTCATGTCACCCATATAGAATATGCTAAAAAGTGGAGAGTGTTTTTGGAAAAACTGTATGCACTTCGTGTTCAAAACGGACAATCTCTATCGAAGTATCATGGTTTTATATGGAAACTCGTCTGTTACATAGGGATTTCATTTTTTTGAACTTATTTGAACTCCAGACTTTGTGTGTGTTCAAAATGCACCATTCAAAGGCACATCATCAATTTTCAAACCTTTCTGATTTCATTTGTTATTTTTCATGCATTTACTGATTTTTTGAGCTATATGACCCTGAAAATGAAAAGCATTACAAATGAACTCTTAAAAGGTTGAAAGTTGGCACGGTATGATCATTTCACCCACATAGAATGTGCTAAAAAGTTGAGAGGGTTACGGCAAAAACTGGATGCACTTCGTGTACAAAACGGACAATCTCTTTCGAAGTATCAGGGTTTCATACGGAAACTCGTGTGTTACAAAGGGATTTCAACTTTTTGAACTTACTTGAACTCCAAACTTTTTGTGTGTTCAAAATGAATCATTCAAAGCCACGTCATCATTTGTCAATCCTGTCTGACTTCATTTGTTATTTTTCATGCATTTACTGATTTTTTTGAGCTATATAACCCTGAAAATGAAAAGCACTACAAAAGAACTCTGAAAAGGTTCAAAGTTGGCATGGTATCCTCATGTCATCCATATAGAATATGCTAAAAAGTTGAGAGTGTTTTTGGAAAAACTGGATGCACTTCGTGTACAAAACGGACAATCTCTATCGAAGTATCAGGGTTTTATATGGAAACTCGTCTGTTACATAGGGATTTCATTTTTTTGAACTTATTTGAACTCCAGACTTTGTGTGTGTTCAAAATGCACCATTCAAAGCCACATCATCAATTTTCAACACTTTCTGACTTCATTTGTTACGTTTCATGCATTTACTAATTATTTTAGCTATATGACTCTAAAAATGAAAAGCACTACAAATGATCTCTAAAAAGGTTGAAAGTTGGCACGGTATCATCATTTCACCCACATAGAATGTGCTAAAAAGTTGAGAGGGTTACGGCAAAAACTGGATGCACTTCGTGTACAAAACGGACAATCACTTTCGAAGTATCAGGGTTTCATACGGAAACTCGTCTGTTACATAGGGATTTCATTTCTTTGAACTTATTTGAACTCCAGATTTTTGTGTATTCAAAATGCACCATTGAAAACCACATCATCAATTTTCAACCCTTTCTGACTTCATTTGTTACTTTTCATGCATTTACTATTTTTTAGCTATATGACCCTGAAAACGAAAAGCACTAGAAATGAACTCTGAAAAGGTTGAATGTTGGCACGTTATCATCATTTCACCCACATAGAATGTGCTAGAAAGCTGAGAGGGTTACGGCAAGAACTGGATGCACTTCGTGTACAAAACGGACAATCTCTTTCGAGTATCAGGGTTTCATACGGAAACTCGTCTGTTACAAAGGGATTTCAATTTTTTGAACTTACTTGAACTCCAAACTTTTTGTGTGTTCAAAATGAACCATTAAAAGCCACATCATCAATTTTCAACCTTTCTGACTTCATTTGTTATTTTTCACGCATTTACTGATTTTTTGAGCTATATAACCCTGAAAATGCAAAGCACTACAAATGAACTCTGAAAAGGTTGGAAGTTGGCACGGTATCATCATTTCACCCACATAGAATGTGCTAAAAGGTTGAGAGGGTTACGGCAAAAACTGGATGCACTTCGTGTACAAAATGGACAATCTCTTTCGAAGTATCAGGGTTTCATACGGAAACTCGTGTGTTACAAAGGGATTTCAATTTTTGGAACTTACTTGAACTCCAAACTTTTTGTGTGTTCAAAATGAACCATTCAAAGCCACATCATCATTTTTCAAACCTTTCTGACTTCATTTTTTATTTTTCATGCATTTACTGATTTTTTGGAAGTTGGCATGGTATCCTCATGTCACCCATATAGAATATGCTAAAAAGTTGAGAGTGTTTTTGGAAAAACTGGATGCACTTCGTGTTCAAAACGGACAATCTCTATCGAAGTATCATGGTTTTATATGGAAACTCGTCTGTTACATAGGGATTTCATTTTTTTGAACTTATTTGAACTCCAGACTTTGTGTGTGTTCAAAATGCACCATTCAAAGCCACATCATCAATTTTCAAACCTTTCTGACTTCATTTGTTATTTTTCACGCATTTTCTGATTTTTTGAGCTATATGACCCACGAAAATGAAAAGCTCTACAAATGAACTCTGAAAAGGTTGAAACTAGGCATGGTATCATCATTTCACCCACATAGAATCTGCTAAAAAGTTGAGATGGTTACGGTAAAAACTGGATGCACTTCATGTACAAAACGGACAATCTCTTTCGAAGTATCAGAGATTCATACGGAAACTTGTCTGTTACAAAGGGATTTCATTTTTTTGAACTTATTTGAACTCCAGATATTTGTGTATTCAAAATGCACCATTGCAAGCCACATCATCAATTTTCAACCCTTTCTGACTTTATTTGTTATTTTTCATGCATTTACTGATTTTTTTGAGCTATATAACCCTGAAAATGAAAAGCACTACAAATGAACTCTAAAAAGGTTCAAAGTTGGTATGGTATCCTCATGTCACCCATATAGACTGTGCTAAAAAGTTGAGACTGTTTTGGGAAAAACTAGATGCACTTCATGTACAAAACGGACAATCTCTATCGAAGTATCAGGGTTTTATATGGAAACTCGTCTGTTACATAGGGATTTCATTTTTTTGAACTTATTTGAACTCCAGACTTTATGTGTGTTCAAAATGCACCATTCAAAGCCACATCATCAATTTTCAACCCTTTCTGACTTCATTTCTTACTTTTCATGCATTTACTAATTTTTTTAGCTATATGACCCTGAAAACGAAAAGCACTACAAATGAACTCTGAAAAGGTCGAAAGTTGGCACGTCATCATCATTTCACCCACGTAGAATGTGCTAAAAAGCTAAGAGGGTTACGGCAAGAACTGGATGCACTTCGTGTACAAAACGGACAATCTCTTTCGAAGTATCAGGGTTTCATACGGAAACTCGTCTGTTACAAAGGGATTTCAATTTTTTGAACTTACTTGAACTCCAAACTTTTTGTGTGTTCAAAATGAACCATTAAAAGCCACATCATCAATTTTCAACCTTTCTGACTTCATTTGTTATTTTTCACGCATTTTCTGATTTTTTGAGCTATATGACCCACGGAAATGAAAAGCTCTACAAATGAACTCTGAAAAGGTTGAAACTTGGCATGGTATCATCATTTCACCCACATAGAATATGCTAAAAAGTTGAGATGGTTACGGTAAAAACTGGATGCACTTCATGTACAAAACGAACAATCTCTTTCGAAGTATCAGGGTTTCATACGGAAACTCGTGTGTTACAAAGGGATTTCAATTTTTTGAACTTACTTGAACTCCAAACTTTTTGTGTGTTCAAAATGAACCATTGAAAGCCACGTCATCATTTTTCAATCCTGTCTGACTTCATTTGTTATTTTTCATGCATTTACTGATTTTTTTTAGCTATATGACCCTGAAAATGAAAAGCTCTACAAATGAAAACTGAAAAGGTTGAAATTTGGCATGGTATCATCATTTCACCCACATAGAATGTGCTAAAAAGTTGAGAGTGTGTCGGCAAAAACTGGATGCACTTCGTGTACAAAACGGACAATCTCTTTCGAAGTATCAGAGATTCATACGGAAACTCGTCTGTTACAAAGGGATTTCATTTTTTTGAACTTATTTGAAATCCAGATTTTTGTGTATTCAAAATGCACCATTGAAAGCCACATCATCAATTTTCAACCCTTTCTGACTTCATTTGTTATTTTTCATGCATTTACTGATTTTTTTGAGCTATATAACCCTGAAAATGAAAAGCACTTCAAATGAACTCTGAAAAGGTTCAAAGTTGGCATGGTATCCTCATGTCATCCATATAGAATATGCTAAAAAGTTGAGAGTGTTTTTGGAAAAACTGGATGCACTTCGTGTACAAAACGGACAATCTCGATCGAGGTATCAGGGTTTTATACGGAAACTCATCTGTTACATAGGGATTTCATTTTTTTGAACTTATTTGAACTCCACACTTTGTGTGTGTTCAAAATGCACCATTCAAAGCCACATCATCAATTTTCAAACCTTTCTGATTTCATTTGTTATTTTTCATGCATGTACTGATTTTTTGAGCTATATGACCCTGAAAATGAAAAGCACTACAAATGAACTCTGAAAAGGTTGAAAGTTGGCACGGTATCATCATTTCACGCACATAGAATGTGCTAAAAAGGTGAGAGGGTTACGGCAAAAACTGGATGCACTTCGTGTACAAAATGGACAATCTCTTTCGAAGTATCAGGGTTTCATACGGAAACTCGTGTGTTACAAAGGGATTTCAATTTATTTGAACTTACTTGAACTCCAAACTTTTTGTGTGTTCAAAATGAACCATTCAAAGCCACATCATCATTTTTCAAACCTTTCTGACTTCATTTGTTATTTTTCATGCATTTACTGATTTTTTGTTAGATATATGACCCTGAAAATGAAAAGCACTACAAATGAAATCTGAAAAGGTTGAAATTTGGCATGGTATCATCATTTCACCCACATAGAATGTGCTAAAAAGTTGAGAGTGTGTCGGCAAAAACTGGATGCACTTCGTGTACAAAATGGACAATCTCTTTCCAAGTATCAGAGATTCATACAGAAACTCATCTGTTACAAAGGGATTTCATTTTTTTGAACTTACTTGAACTCCAGATATTGGTGTATTCAAAATGCACCATTGCAAGCCACATCATCAATTTTCAACCCTTTCTGACTTTATTTGTTATTTTTCATGCATTTACTGATTTTTTGAGCTATATAGCCCTGAAAATGAAAAGCACTACAAATGAACTCTAAAAAGGTTCAAAGTTGGTATGGTATCCTCATGTCACCCAGATAGACTGTGCTAAAAAGTTGAGACTGTTTTGGGAAAAACTATATGCACTTCATGTACAAAACGGACAATCTATATCGAAGTATCAGGGTTTTATATGGAAACTCGTCTGTTACATAGGGATTTCATTTTTCGAACTTATTTGAACTCCAGACTTTGTGTGTGTTCAAAATGCACCATTCAAAGCCACATCATCAATTTTCAACCCTTTCTGACTTCATTTGTTACTTTTCATGCATTTACTATTTTTTTTAGCTATATGACCCTGAAAACGAAAAGCACTACAAATGAACTCTGAAAAGGTCGAAAGTTGGCACGTTATCATCATTTCACCCACGTAGAATGTGCTAAAAAGCTGAGAGGGTTACGGCAAGAACTGGATGCACTTCGTGTACAAAACGGACAATCTCTTTCGAAGTATCAGGGTTTCATACGGAAACTCGTTTGTTACAAAGGGATTTCAATTTTTTGAATTTACTTGAACTCCAAACTTTTTGTGTGTTCAAAATGAACCATTAAAAGCCACATCATCAATTTTCAACCTTTCTGACTTCATTTGTTATTTTTCACGCATTTTATGATGTTTTGAGCTATATGACCCATGAAAATGAAAAGCTCTACAAATGAACTCTGAAAAGGTTGAAACTTGGCATGGTATCATCATTTCACCCACATAGAATATGCTAAAAAGTTGAGAGGGTTACGGCAAAAAATGGATGCACTTCGTGTACAAAACGGACAATCTCTTTCGAAGTATTAGGGTTTCATACGGAAACTCGTCTGTTACAAAGGGATTTCAACTTTTTCAACTTACTTGAACTCCAAACTTTTTGTGTGTTCAAAATTAACCATTCAAAGCCACGTCATCATTTTTCAATCATGTCTGACTTCATTTGTTATTTTTCATGCATTTACTGATTTTTTTTAGCTATATGACCCTGAAAATGAAAAGCCCTACAAATGAAATCTGAAAAGGTTGAAATTTGGCATGGTATCATCATTTCACCCACATAGAATGTGCTAAAAAGTTGAGAGTGTGTCGGCAAAAACTGGATGCACTTCGTGTACAAAACGGACAATCTCTTTCGAAGTATCAGAGATTCATACGGAAACTCGTCTGTTACAAAGGGATTTCATTTTTTTGAACTTATTTGAACTCCAGATTTTTGTGTATTCAAAATGCACCATTGAAAGCCACATCATCAATTTTCAACCCTTTCTGACTTCATTTGTTATTTTTCATGCATTTACTGATTTTTTTGAGCTATATAACCCTGAAAATGAAAAGCACTACAAATGAACTCTGAAAAGGTTCAAAGTTGGCATGGTATCCTCGTGTCATCCATATAGAATATGCTAAAAAGTTGAGAGTGTTTTTGGAAAAACTGGATGCACTTCGTGTACAAAACGGACAATCTCGATCGAAGTATCAGGGTTTTATATGGAAACTCTTCTGTTACATAGGGATTTCATTTTTTTGAACTTATTTGAACTCCAGACTTTGTGTGTGTTCAAAATGCACCATTCAAAGCCACATCATCAATTTTCAACCCTTTCTGAATTCATTTGTTACTTTTCATGCATTTACTATTTTTTTAGCTATATGACCCTGAAAACGAAAAGCACTACAAATGAACTCTGAAAAGGTCGAAAGTTGGCACGTTATCATCATTTCACCCACGTAGAATGTGCTAAATAGCTGAGAGGGTTACGGCAAGAAATGGATGCACTTCGTGTACAAAACAGACAATCTCTTTCGAAGTATCAGGGTTTCATAGGGAAACTCGTCTGTTACAAAGGGATTTCAACTTTTGGAACTTACTTGAACTCCAAACTTTTTGTGTGTTCAAAATGAACCATTCAAAGCCACATCATCATTTTTCAAACCTTTCTGACTTCATTTGTTATTTTTCATGCATTTACTGATTTTTTGTTAGATATATGACCCTGAAAATGAAAAGCACTACAAATGAAATCTGAAAAGGTTGAAACTTGGCATGGTATCATCATTTCACCCACATAGAATCTGCTAAAAAGTTGAGATGGTTACAGTAAAAACTGGATGCACTTCATGTACAAAACGGACAATCTCTTTCGAAGTATCAGGGTTTCATACGGAAACTCGTGTGTTACAAAGGGATTTCAATTTTTTGAACTTACTTGAACTCCAAACTTTTTGTGTGTTCAAAATGAACCATTCAGAGCCACATCATCA
>NW_025226161.1:24746-43649 GCF_018294505.1 Triticum aestivum | reverse complement strand
TACTGATTTTTTGTTAGATGTATGACCCTGAAAATGAAAAGCACTACAAATGAAATCTGAAAACGTTGAAACTTGGCATGGTATCATCATTTCACCCACATAGAATCTGCTAAAAAGTTGAGATGGTTACGGTAAAAACTGGATGCACTTCATGTACAAAACGGACAATCTCTTTCGAAGTATCAGGGTTTCATACGGAAACTCGTGTGTTACAAAGGGATTTCAATTTTTGGAACTTACTTGAACTCCAAACTTTTTGTGTGTTCAAAATGAACCATTCAAAGCCACATCATCATTTTTCAAACCTTTCTGACTTCATTTGTTATTTTTCATGCATTTACTGATTTTTTGTTAGATATATGACCCTGAAAATGAAAAGCACTACAAATGAAATCTGAAAAGGTTGAAACTTGGCACGTTATCATCATTTCACCCACGTAGAATGTGCTAAAAAGCTGAGAGGGTTACGGCAAGAACTGGATGCACTTCGTGTACAAAACGGACAATCTCTTTCGAAGTATCAGGGTTTCATACGGAAACTCGTGTGTTACAAAGGGATTTCAATATTTTGAACTTACTTGAACTCCAAACTTTTTGTGTGTTCAAAATGAACCATTAAAAGCCACATCATCAATTTTCAACCTTTCTGACTTCATTTGTTATTTTTCACGCATTTTATGATTTTTTGAGCTATATGACCCATGAAAATGAAAAGCTCTACAAATGAACACTGAAAAGGTTGAAACTTGGCATGGTATCATCATTTCACCCACATAGAATATGCTAAAAAGTTGAGAGGGTTACGGCAAAAAATGGATGCACTTCATGTACAAAACGGACAATCTCTTTCGAAGTATAAGAGATTCATACAGAAACTCATCTGTTACATAGGGATTTCATTTTTTTGAACTTATTTGAACTCCAGATATTTGTGTATTCAAAATACACCATTGAAAGTCACATCATCAATTTTCAACCCTTTCTGACTTTATTTGTTATTTTTCATGCATTTACTGATTTTTTTGAGCTATATAACCCTGAAAATGAAAAGCACTATAAATGAACTCTGAAAAAGTTCAAAGTTGGCATGGTATCCTCATGTCACCCATATAGAATATGCTAAAAAGTTGAGAGTGTTTTTGGAAAAACTGGATGCACTTCGTGTTCAAAACGGACAATCTCTATCGAAGTATCATGGTTTTATATGGAAACTCGTCTGTTACGTAGGGATTTCATTTTTTGAACTTATTTGAACTCCAGACTTTGTGTGTGTTCAAAATGCACCATTCAAAGCCACATCATCAATTTTCAAACCTTTCTGACTTCATTTGTTATTTTTCACGCATTTTCTGATTTTTGAGCTATATGATCCACGAAAATGAAAAGCTCTACAAATGAACTCTGAAAAGGTTGAAACTTGGCATGGTATCATCATTTCACCCACATAGAATCTGCTAAAAAGTTGAGATGGTTACGGTAAAAACTGGATGCACTTCATGTACAAAACGGACAATCTCTTTCGAAGTATCAGGGTTTCATACGGAAACTCGTGTGTTACAAAGGGATTTCAATTTTTTGAACTTACTTGAACTCCAAACTTTTTGTGTGTTCAAAATGAACATTCAAAGCCACATCATCATTTTTCAAACCTTTCTGACTTCATTTGTTATTTTTCATGCATTTACTGATTTTTTGTTAGATATATGACCCTGAAAATGAAAAGCTCTACAAATGAAATCTGAAAAGGTTGAAATTTGGCATGGTATCATCATTTCACCCACATAGAATGTGCTAAAAAGTTGAGAGTGTGTCGGCAAAAACTGGATGCACTTCGTGTACAAAACGGACAATCTCTTTCGAAGTATCAGAGATTCATACGGAAACTCGTCTGTTACAAAGGGATTTCATTTTTTTGAACTTATTTGAACTCCAGATATTTGTGTATTCAGAATGCACCATTGCAAGCCACATCATCAATTTTCAACCCTTTCTGACTTTAGTTGTTATTTTTCATGCATTTACTGATTTTTTTGAGCTATATAACCCTGAAAATGAAAAGCACTACAAATGAACTCTAAAAAGGTTCAAAGTTGGTATGGTATCCTCATGTCGCCCATATAGACTGTGCTAAAAAGTTGAGACTGTTTTGGGAAAAACTAGATGCACTTCATGTACAAAACGGACAATCTCTATCGAAGTATCAGGGTTTTATATGGAAACTCGTCTGTTACATAGGGATTTCATTTTTTTGAACTTATTTGAACTCCAGACTTTGTGTGTGTTCAAAATGCACCATTCAAAGCCACATCATCAATTTTCAACCCTTTCTGACTTCATTTCTTACTTTTCATGCATTTACTAATTTTTTTAGCTATATGACCCTGAAAACGAAAAGCACTACAAATGAACTCTGAAAAGGTCGAAAGTTGGCACGTCATCATCATTTCAGCCACGTAGAATGTGCTAAAAAGCTAAGAGGTTTACGGCAAGAACTGGATGCACTTCGTGTACAAAACGGACAATCTCTTTCAAAGTATCAGGGTTTCATACGGAAACTCGTCTGTTACAAAGGGATTTCAAATTTTTGAACTTACTTGAACTCCAAACTTTTTGTGTGTTCAAAATGAACCATTAAAAGTCACATCATCAATTTTCAACCTTTCTGACTTCATTTGTTATTTTTCACGCATTTTCTGATTTTTTGAGCTATATGACCCACGGAAATGAAAAGCTCTACAAATGAACTCTGAAAAGGTTGAAACTTGGCATGGTATCATCATTTCACCCACATAGAATATGCTAAAAAGTTGAGATGGTTACGGGAAAAACTGGATGCACTTCATGTACAAAACGAACAATCTCTTTCGAAGTATCAGGGTTTCATACGGAAACTCGTGTGTTACAAAGGGATTTCAATTTTTTGAACTTACTTGAACTCCAAACTTTTTGTGTGTTCAAAATGAACCATTGAAAGCCACGTCATCATTTTTCAATCCTGTCTGACTTCATTTGTTATTTTTCATGCATTTACTGATTTTTTTAGCTATATGACCCTGAAAATGAAAAGCTCTACAAATGAAATCTGAAAAGGTTGAAATTTGGCATGGTATCATCATTTCACCCACATAGAATGTGCTAAAAAGTTGAGAGTGTGTCGGCAAAAACTGGATGCACTTCGTGTACAAGACGGACAATCTCTTTCGAAGTATCAGAGATTCATACGGAAACTCGTCTGTTACAAAGGGATTTCATTTTTTTGAACTTATTTGAAATCCAGATTTTTGTGTATTCAAAATGCACCATTGAAAGCCACATCATCAATTTTCAACCCTTTCTGACTTCATTTGTTATTTTTCATGCATTTACTGATTTTTTTGAGCTATATAACCCTGAAAATGAAAAGCACTTAAAGTGAACTCTGAAAAGGTTCAAAGTTTGCATGGTATCCTCATGTCATCCATATAGAATATGCTAAAAAGTTGAGAGTTTTTTTGGAAAAACTGGATGCACTTCGTGTACAAAACGGACAATCTCGATCGAGGTATCAGGGTTTTATATGGAAACTCATCTGTTACATAGGGATTTCATTTTTTTGAACTTATTTGAACTCCACACTTTGTGTGTGTTCAAAATGCACCATTCAAAGCCACATCATCAATTTTCAAACCTTTCTGATTTCATTTGTTATTTTTCATGCATGTACTGATTTTTTGAGCTATATGACCCTGAAAATGAAAAGCACTACAAATGAACTCTGAAAAGGTTGAAAGTTGGCACGGTATCATCATTTCACCCACATAGAATGTGCTAAAAAGGTGAGAGGGTTACGGCAAAAACTGGATGCACTTCGTGTACAAAATGGACAATCTCTTTCGAAGTATCAGGGTTTCATACGGAAACTCGTGTGTTACAAAGGGATTTCAATTTATTTGAACTTACTTGAACTCCAAACTTTTTGTGTGTTCAAAATGAACCATTCAAAGCCACATCATCATTTTTCAAACCTTTCTGACTTCATTTGTTATTTTTCATGCATTTACTGATTTTTTGTTAAATATATGACCCTGAAAATGAAAAGCACTACAAATGAAATCTGAAAAGGTTGAAATTTGGCATGGTATCATCATTTCACCCACATAGAATGTGCTAAAAAGTTGAGAGTCTGTCGGCAAAAACTGGATGCACTTCGTGTACAAAATGGACAATCTCTTTCCAAGTATCAGAGATTCATACAGAAACTCGTCTGTTACAAAGGGATTTCAACTTTTGGAACTTACTTGAACTCCAAACTTTTTGTGTGTTCAAAATGAACCATCCAAAGCCACATCATCATTTCTCAAACCTTTCTGACTTCATTTGTTATTTTTCATGCATTTACTGATTTTTTGTTACATATATGACCCTGAAAATGAAAAGCACTACAAATGAAATCTGAAAAGGTTGAAATTTGGCATGGTATCATCCTTTCACCCACATAGAATGTGCTAAAAAGTTGAGAGTGTGTCGGCAAAAACTGGATGCACTTCGTTTACAAAATGGACAATCTCTTTCCAAGTATCAGAGATTCATACAGAAACTCATCTGTTACAAAGGGATTTCATTTTTTTGAACTTACTTGAACTCCAGATATTGGTGTATTCAAAATGCACCATTGCAAGCCACATCATCAATTTTCAACCCTTTCTGACTTTATTTGTTATTTTTCATGCATTTACTGATTTTTTGAGCTATATAGCCCTGAAAATGAAAAGCACTACAAATGAACTCTAAAAAGGTTCAAAGTTGGTATGGTATCGTCATGTCATCCATATAGACTGTGCTAAAAAGTTGAGACTGTTTTGGGAAAAACTAGATGCACTTCATGTACAAAACGGACAATCTATATCGAAGTATCAGGGTTTTATATGGAAACTCGTCTGTTACATAGGGATTTCATTTTTTTGAACTTATTTGAACTCCAGACTTTGTGTGAGTTCAAAATGCAGCATCCAAAGCCATATCATCAATTTTCAACCCTTTCTGACTTCATTTGTTACTTTTCATGCATTTACTAATTTTTTTAGCTATATGACCCTGAAAACGAAAAGCACTACAAATGAACTCTGAAAAGGTCGAAAGTTGGCACGTTATCATCATTTCACCCACGTAGAATGTGCTAAAAAGCTGAGAGGGTTACGGCAAGAACTGGATGCACTTCGTGTACAAAACGGACAATCTCTTTTGAAGTATCAGGGTTTCATACGGAAACTCGTCTGTTACAAAGGGATTTCAATATTTTGAACTTACTTGAACTCCAAACTTTTTGTGTGTTCAAAATGAACCATTAAAAGCCACATCATCAATTTTCAACCTTTCTGACTTCATTTGTTATTTTTCACGCATTTTATGATTTTTTGAGCTATATGACCCATGAAAATGAAAAGCTCTACAAATGAACTCTGAAAAGGTTGAAACTTGGCATGGTATCATCATTTCACCCACATAGAATATGCTAAAAAGTTGAGAGGGTTACGGCAAAAAATGGATGCACTTCGTGTACAAAACGGACAATCTCTTTCGAAGTATTAGGGTTTCATACGGAAACTCGTCTGTTACAAAGGGATTTCAACTTTTTGAACTTACTTGAACTCCAAACTTTTTGTGTGTCCAAAATGAACCATTCAAAGCCACGTCATCATTTTTCAATCCTGTCTGACTTCATTTGTTATTTTTCATGCATTTACTGATTTTTTTTAGCTATATGACCCTGAAAATGAAAAGCCCTACAAATGAAATCTGAAAAGGTTGAAATTTGGCATGGTATCATCATTTCACCCACATAGAATGTGCTAAAAAGTTGAGAGTGTGTCGGCAAAAACTGGATGCACTTCGTGTACAAAACGGACAATCTCTTTCGAAGTATCAGAGATTCATACGGAAACTCGTCTGTTACAAAGGGATTTCATTTTTTTTAACTTATTTGAACTCCAGATTTTTGTGTATTCAAAATGCACCATTGAAAGCCACATCATCAATTTTCAACCCTTTCTGACTTCATTTGTTATTTTTCATGCATTTACTGATTTTTTTGAGCTATATAACCCTGAAAATGAAAAGCACTACAAATGAACTCTGAAAAGGTTCAAAGTTGGCATGGTATCCTCGTGTCATCCATATAGAATATGCTAAAAAGTTGAGAGTGTTTTTGGAAAAACTGGATGCACTTCGTGTACAAAACGGACAATCTCGATCGAAGTATCAGGGTTTTATATGGAAACTCTTCTGTTACATAGGGATTTCATTTTTTTGAACTTATTTGAACTCCAGACTTTGTGTGTGTTCAAAATGCACCATTCAAAGCCACATCATCAATTTTCAACCCTTTCTGACTTCATTTGTTACTTTTCATGCATTTACTATTTTTTTCAGCTATATGACCCTGAAACGAAAAGCACTACAAATGAACTCTGAAAAGGTCGAAAGTTGGCACGTTATCATCATTTCACCCACGTAGAATGTGCTAAATAGCTGAGAGGGTTACGGCAAGAAATGGATGCACTTCGTGTACAAAACAGACAATCTCTTTCGAAGTATCATGGTTTCATACGGAAACTCGTCTGTTACAAAGGGATTTCAATTTTTTGAACTTACTTGAACTCCAAACTTTTTGTGTCTTCAAAATGAACCATTAAAAGCCACATCATCAATTTTCAACCTTACTGACTTCATTTGTTATTTTTCACGCATTTTCTGATTTTTTGAGCTATATGACCCATGAAAATGAAAAGCTCTACAAATGAACAATGAAAAGGTTGAAACTTGGCATGGTATCATCATTTCACCCACATAGAATATGCTAAAAAGTTGAGAGGGTTACGGCAAAAAATGGATGCACTTCGTGTACAAAACGGACAATCTCTTTCGAAGTATCAGGGTTTCATACGGAAACTCGTCTGTTACAAAGGGATTTCAACTTTTTGAACTTACTTCAACTCCAAACTTTTTGTGCGTTCAAAATGAACCATTCAAAGCCACGTCATCATTTTTCAATCCTGTCTGACTTCATTTGTTATTTTTCATGCATTTACTGATTTTTATAGCTATATGACCCTGAAAATGAAAAGCTCTACAAATGAAATCTGAAAAGGTTGAAATTTGGCATGGTATCATCATTTCACCCACATAGAATGTGCTAAAAAGTTGAGAGTGTGTCGGCAAAAACTGGATGCACTTCGTGTACAAAACGGACAATCTCGTTCGAAGTATCAGAGATTCATACGGAAACTCGTCTGTTACAAAGGGATTTCATTTTTTTGAACTTATTTGAACTCCAGATTTTTGTGTATTCAAAATGCACCATTGAAAGCCACATCATCAATTTTCAACCCTTTCTGACTTCATTTGTAATTTTTCATGGATTTACTGATTTTTTTGAGCTATATAACCCTGAAAATGAAAAGCACTTCAAATGAACTCTGAAAAGGTTCAAAGTTGGCATGGTATCCTCATGTCATCCATATAGAATATGCTAAAAAGTTGAGAGTGTTTTTGGAAAAACTGGATGCACTTCGTGTACAAAACGGACAATCTCGATCGAGGTATCAGGGTTTTATATGGAAACTCGTCTATTACATAGGGATTTCATTTTTTTGAACTTATTTGAACTCCACACTTTGTGTGTGTTCAAAATGCACCATTCAAAGCCACATCATCAATTTTCAAACCTTTCTGATTTCATTTGTTATTTTTCATGCATGTACTGATTTTTTGAGCTATATGACCCTGAAAATGAAAAGCACTACAGATGAACTCTGAAAAGGTTGAAAGTTGGCACGGTATCATCATTTCACCCATGTAGAATGTGCTAAAAAGTTGAGAGTGTTACGGCAAAAACTGGATGCACTTCGTGTACAAAACAGACAATCTCTTTCGAAGTATCAGGGTTTCATACGGAAACACGTGTGTTACAAAGGGATTTCAATTTATTTGAACTTACTTGAACTCCAAAATTTTTGTGTGTTCAAAATGAACCATTCAAAGCCACATCATCATTTTTCAATCCTGTCTGACTTCATTTGTTATTTTTCATGCATTTACTGATTTTTTTAGCTATATGACCCTGAAAATGAAAAGCTCTACAAATGATATCTGAAAAGGTTGAAATTTGGCATGGTATCATCATTTCACCCACATAGAATGTGCTAAAAAGTTGAGAGTGTGTCGGCAAAAACTGGATGCACTTCGTGTACAAAACGGACAATCTCTTTCGAAGTATCAGAGATTCATACGGAAACTCGTCTGTTACAAAGGGATTTCATTTTTTTGAACTTATTTGAACTCCAGATATTTGTGTATTCAAAATGCACCATTGCAAGCCACATCATCAATTTTCTCTCCTTTCTGACTTTATTTGTTATTTTTCATGCATTTACTGATTTTTTGAGCTATATAACCCTGAAACTGAAAAGCACTACAAATGAACTCTAAAAAGGTTCAAAGTTGGCATGGTATCCTCATGTCACCCATATAGACTATGCTAAAAACTTGAGAGTGTTTTGGGAAAAACTGGATGCACTTCGTGTACAAAACGGACAATCTCTATCGAAGTATCAGGGTTTTGTATGGAAACTCGTCTGTTACATAGGGATTTCATTTTTTTGAACTTATTTGAACTCCAGACTTTGTGTGTGTTCAAAATGCACCATTCAAAGCCACATCATTAATTGTCAACCCATTCTGACTTCATTTGTTACTTTTCATGCATTTACTAATTTTTTTAGCTATATGACCCTGAAAACGAAAAGCACTACAAATGAACTCTGAAAAGGTCGAAAGTAGGCACGTTATCATCATTTCACCCACGTAGAATGTGCTAAAAAGCTGAGAGGGTTACGACAAGAACTGGATGCACTTCGTGTACAAAACGGACAATCTCTTTCGAAGTATCAGGGTTTCATACGGAAACTCGTCTGTTACAAAGGGATTTCAATTTTTTGAACTTACTTGAACTCCAAACTTTTTGTGTGTTCAAAATGAACCATTAAAAGCCACATCATCAATTTTCAACCTTTCTGACTTCATTTGTTATTTTTCACGCATTTTCCGATTTTTTGAGCTATATGACCCACGAAAATGAAAAGCTCTACAAATGAACTCTGAAAAGGTTGAAACTTGGCATGGTATCATCATTTCACCCACATAGAATATGCTAAAAAGTTGAGATGGTTACGGTAAAAACTGGATGCACTTCATGTAGAAAACGGACAATCTCTTTCGAAGTATCAGGGTTTCATACGGAAACTCATGTGTTACAAAGGGATTTCAATTTTTTGAACTTACTTGAACTCACAACTTTTTGTGTGTTCAAAATGAACCATTCAAAGCCACATCATCATTTTTCAAACCTTTCTGACTTCATTTGTTATTTTTCAGGCATTTACTGATTTTTTGTTAGATATATGACCCTGAAAATGAAAAGCTCTACAAATGAAATCTGAAAAGGTTGAAATTTGGCATGGTATCATCATTTCACCAAGATAGAATGTGCTAAAAAGTTGAGAGTGTGTAGGCAAAAACTGGATGCACTTCGTGTACAAAACGGACAATCTCTTTCGAAGTATCAGAGATTCATACGGAAACTCGTCTGTTACAAACGGATTTCATTTTTTGGAACTTATTTGAACTCCAGATTTTTGTGTATTCAAAATGCACCATTGAAATCCACATCATCAATTTTGAACCCTTTCTGACTTCATTTGTTATTTTTCATGCATTTACTGATTTTTTTTGAGCTATATAACCCTGAAAATGAAAAGCACTACAAATGAAATCTGAAAAGGTTGAAATTTGGCATGGTATCATCATTTCACCCACATAGCATGTGCTAAAAAGTTGAGAGTGTGTCGGCAAAAACTGGATGCACTTCGTGTACAAAACGAACAATCTCTTTCGAAGTATCAGAGATTCATATGGAAACTCGTCTGTTACAAAGGGATTTCATTTCTTTGAACTTATTTGAACTCCAGATTTTTGTGTATTCAAAATGCACCATTGAAAACGGACAATCTCTTTCGAAGTATCAGGGTTTCATATGGAAACTCGTCTGTTACAAAGGGATTTTAATTTTTTGAACTTACTTGAACTCCAAACTTTTTGTGTGTTCAAAATGAACCATTAAAAGCCACATCATCAATTTTCAACCTTTTCTGACTTCATTTGTTACTTTTCATGCATTTACTAATTTTTTTAGCTATATGACCCTGAAAACGAAAAGCACTACAAATGAACTCCGAAAAGGTCGAAAGTTGGCACGTTATCATCATTTCACCCACATAGAATGTGCAAAAAAGCTGAGAGGGTTACGGCAAGAACTGGATGCACTTCGTGTCCAAAACGGACAATCTCTTTCGAAGTATCAGGGTTTCATACGGAAACTCGTCTGTTACAAAGGGATTTCAACTTTTTGATCTTACTTGAACTCCAAACTTTTTGTGTGTTCAAAATGAACCATTCAAAGCCACGTCATCATTTTTAAAACCTGTCTGACTTCATTTGTTATTTTTCACGCATTTTCTGATTTTTTGAGCTATATGACCCATGAAAATGAAAAGCTCTACAAATGAACTCTGGAAAGGTTGAAACTTGGCATGGTATCATCATTTCACCCACATAGAATATGCTAAAAAGTTGAGAGGGTTACGGCAAAAACTGGATGCACTTCGTGTACAAAACGGACAATCTCTTTCGAAGTATCAGGGTTTCATACGGAAACTCGTCTGTTACAAAGGGATTTCAACTTTTGGAACTTACTTGAACTCCAAACTTTTTGTGTGTTCAAAATGAACCATTCAAAGCCACGTCATCATTTTTCAATCCAGTCTGACTTCATTTGTCATTTTTCATGCATTTACTGATTTTTTAGCTATATGACCCTGAAAATGAAAAGCTCTACAAATGAAATCCGAAAAGGTTGAAATTTGGCATGGTATCATCATTTCACCCACATAGAATGTGCTAAAAAGTTGAGAGTGTGTCGGCAAAAACTGGATGCACTTCGTGTACAAAACGGACAATCTCTTTCGAAGTATCAGAGATTCATACGGAAACTCGTCTGTTACAAACGGATTTCATTTTTTGGAACTTATTTGAACTCCATATTTTTGTGTATTCAAAATGCACCATTGAAATCCACATCATCAATTTTGAACCCTTTCTGACTTCATTTGTTATTTTTCATGCATTTACTGATTTTTTTTGAGCTATATAACCCTGAAAATGAAAAGCACTACAAATGAAATCTGAAAAGGTTGAAATTTGGCATGGTATCATCATTTCACCCACATAGCATGTGCTAAAAAGTTGAGAGTGTGTCGGCAAAAACTGGATGCACTTCGTGTACAAAACGAACAATCTCTTTCGAAGTATCAGAGATTCATATGGAAACTCGTCTGTTACAAAGGGATTTCATTTCTTTGAACTTATTTGAACTCCAGATTTTTGTGTATTCAAAATGCACCATTGAAAACGGACAATCTCTTTCGAAGTATCAGGGTTTCATACGGAAACTCGTCTGTTACAAAGGGATTTTAATTTTTTGAACTTACTTGAACTCCAAACTTTTTGTGTGTTCAAAATGAACCATTAAAAGCCACATCATCAATTTTCAACCTTTTCTGACTTCATTTGTTACTTTTCATGCATTTACTAATTTTTTTAGCTATATGACCCTGAAAACCAAAAGCACTACAAATGAACTCCGAAAAGGTCGAAAGTTGGCACGTTATCATCATTTCACCCACATAGAATGTGCTAAAAAGCTGAGAGGGTTACGGCAAGAACTGGATGCACTTCGTGTCCAAAACGGACAATCTCTTTCGAAGTATCAGGGTTTCATACGGAAACTTGTCTGTTACAAAGGGATTTCAACTTTTTGATCTTACTTGAACTCCAAACTTTTTGTGTGTTCAAAATGAACCATTCAAAGCCACGTCATCATTTTTAAAACCTGTCTGACTTCATTTGTTATTTTTCACGCATTTTCTGATTTTTTGAGCTATATGACCCATGAAAATGAAAAGCTCTACAAATGAACTCTGAAAAGGTTGAAACTTGGCATGGTATCATCATTTCACCCACATAGAATATGCTAAAAAGTTGAGAGGGTTACGGCAAAAACTGGATGCACTTCGTGTACAAAACGGACAATCTCTTTCGAAGTGTCAGGGTTTCATACGGAAACTCGTCTGTTACAAAGGAATTTCAGCTTTTTGAACTTACTTGAACTCCAAACTTTTTGTGTGTTCAAAATGAACCATTCAATGCCACGTCATCATTTATCAAACCTGTCTGACTTCATTTGTTATTTTTCATGCATTTACTGATTTTTTTAGCTAGATGACCCTGAAAATGAAAAGCTCTAAAATGAAATCTGAAAAGGTTGAAATTTGGCATGGTATCATCATTTCACCCACATAGAATGTGCTAAAAAGTTGAGAGTGTGTCGGCAAAAACTAGATGCACTTCGTGTACAAAACGGACAATCTCTTTCGAAGTATTAGACATTCATACGGAAACTCGTCTGTTACAAAGGGATTTCATTTTTTTGAACTTATTTGAACTCCAGATTTTTGTGTATTCAAAATGCACCATTGAAAGCCACATCATCAGTTTTCAACCCTTTCTGACTTCATTAGTTATTTTTCATGCATTTACTGATTTTTTTGAGCTATATAACCCTGAAAATGAAAAGCACTACAAATGAACTCTGAAAAGGTTCAAAGTTGGCATGGTATCCTCATGTCATCCATATAGAATATGCTAAAAAGTTGAGAGTGTTTTTGGAAAAACTGGATGCACCTCGTGTACAAAACGGACAATCTCTTTCGAAGTATCAGGGTTTCATACGGAAACTCGTCTGTTACAAAGGGATTTCAACTTTTTGAACTTACTTGAACTCCAAACTTTTTGTGTGTTCAAAATGAACCATTCAAAGCCACGTCATCATTTTTCAAACCTGTCTGACTTCATTTGTTATTTGTCATGCATTTACTGATTTTTTTAGCTATATGACCCTGAAAATGAAAAGCTCTACAAATGAAATCTGAAAAGGTGGAAATTTGTCATGGTATCATCATTTCACCCACATAGAATGTTCTAAAAAGTTGAGAGTGTGTCGGCAAAAACTGGATGCACTTCGTGTACAAAACGGACAATCTCTTTCGAAGTATCAGAGATTCATATGCAAAACTCGTCTGTTACAAAGGGATTTCATTTCTTTGAATTTATTTGAACTCCAGATTTTTGTGTATTCAAAATGCACCATTGAAAACCACATCATCAATTTTCAACCCTTTCTGACTTCATTTGTTATTTTTCATGCATTTACTAATTTTTTGAGCTATATAACCCTGAAAATGAAAAGAACTACAAATGAACTCTGAAAAGGTTCAAAGTTGGCATGGTATCCTCATGTTATCCATATAGAATATGCTGAAAAGTTGAGAGTGTTTTTGGAAAAACTGGATGCACTTCGTGTACAAAACGGACAATCTCTATCGAAGTATCAGGGTTTTATATGGAAACTCGTCTGTTACATAGGGATTTCATTTTTTTGAACTATTTGAAATCCACACTTTGTGTGTGTTCAAAATGCACCATTCAAAGCCACATCATCAATTTTCAACCCTTTCTGACTTCATTTGTTACTTTTCATGCATTTACTATTTTTTTAGCTATATGACCCTGAAAACGAAAAGCACTACAAATGAACTCTGAAAAGGTCGAAAGTTGGCACGTTATCATCATTTCACCCACATAGAATGTGCTAAAAAGCTGAGAGGGTTACGGCAAGAACTGGATGCACTTCTTGTACAAAACGGACAATCTCTTTCGAAGTATCAGGGTTTCATACTGAAACTCGTCTGTTACAAAGGGATTTCAATTTTTTGAACTTACTTGAACTCCAAACTTTTTGTGTGTTGAAAATGAACCATTAAAAGCCACATCATCAATTTTCAACCTTTCTGACTTCATTTGTTATTTTTCACGCATCTTCTGATTTTTTGAGCTATATGACCCATGAAAATGAAAAGCTCTACAAATGAACTGTATAAAGGTTGAAACTTGGCATGGTATCATCATTTCACCCACATAGAATATGCTAAAAAGTTGAGAGGGTTACGGCAAAAACTGGATGCACTTCGTGTACAAAACGGACAATATCATTCGAAGTGTGAGGGTTTCATACGGAAACTCGTCTGTTACAAAGGGATTTCAACTTTTTGAACTTACTTGAACTGCAAACTTTTTGTGTGTTCAAAATGAACCATTCAAAGCCACGTCATCATTTATCAAACCTGTCTGACTTCATTTGTTATTTTTCATGCATTTACTGATTTTTTTAGCTATATGACCCATGAAAATGAAAAGCTCTACAAATGAACTCTGAAAAGGTTGAAAGTTGGCATGGTATCATCATTTCACCCACATAGAATATGCTAAAAAGTTGAGAGGGTTACGGCAAAAACTGGATGCACTTCGTGTACAAAACGGACAATCTCTTTCGAAGTGTCAGGGTTTCATACGGAAACTCGTCTGTTACAAAGGAATTTCAGCTTTTTGAACTTACTTGAACTCCAAACTTTTTGTGTGTTCAAAATGAACCATTCAATGCCACGTCATCATTTATCAAACCTGTCTGACTTCATTTGTTATTTTTCATGCATTTACTGATTTTTTTAGCTAGATGACCCTGAAAATGAAAAGCTCTAAAATGAAATCTGAAAAGGTTGAAATTTGGCATGGTATCATCATTTCACCCACATAGAATGTGCTAAAAAGTTGAGAGTGTGTCGGCAAAAACTGGATGCACTTCGTGTACAAAACGGACAATCTCTTTCGAAGTATTAGACATTCATACGGAAACTCGTCTGTTACAAAGGGATTTCATTTTTTTGAACTTATTTGAACTCCAGATTTTTGTGTATTCAAAATGCACCATTGAAAGCCACATCATCAATTTTCAACCCTTTCTGACTTCATTTGTTATTTTTCATGCATTTACTGATTTTTTTGAGCTATATAACCCTGAAAATGAAAAGCACTACAAATGAACTCTGAAAAGGTTCAAAGTTGGCATGGTATCCTCATGTCATCCATATAGAATATGCTAAAAAGTTGAGAGTGTTTTTGGAAAAACTGGATGCACCTCGTGTACAAAACGGACAATCTCTTTCAAAGTATCAGGGTTTCATACGGAAACTCGTCTGTTACAAAGGGATTTCAACTTTCTGAACTTACTTGAACTCCAAACTTTTTGTGTGTTCAAAATGAACCATTCAAAGCCACGTCATCATTTTTCAAACCTGTCTGACTTCATTTGTTATTTGTCATGCATTTACTGATTTTTTTAGCTATATGACCCTGAAAATGAAAAGCTCTACAAATGAAATCTGAAAAGGTGGAAATTTGGCATGGTATCATCATTTCACCCACATAGAATGTTCTAAAAAGTTGAGAGTGTGTCGGCAAAAACTGGATGCACTTCGTGTACAAAACGGACAATCTCTTTCGAAGTATCAGAGATTCATATGCAAAACTCGTCTGTTACAAAGGGATTTCATTTCTTTGAGTTTATTTGAACTCCAGATTTTTGTGTATTCAAAATGCACCATTGAAAACCACATCATCAATTTTCAACCCTTTCTGACTTCATTTGTTATTTTTCATGCATTTACTAATTTTTTGAGCTATATAACCCTGAAAATGAAAAGAACTACAAATGAACTCTGAAAAGGTTCAAAGTTGGCATGGTATCCTCATGTTATCCATATAGAATATGCTGAAAAGTTGAGAGTGTTTTTGGAAAAACTGGATGCACTTCGTGTACAAAACGGACAATCTCTATCGAAGTATCAGGGTTTTATATGGAAACCCGTCTGTTACATAGGGATTTCATTTTTTTGAACTATTTGAAATCCACACTTTGTGTGTGTTCAAAATGCACCATTCAAAGCCACATCATCAATTTTCAACCCTTTGTGACTTCATTTGTTACTTTTCATGCATTTACTATTTTTTTAGCTATATGACCATGAAAACGAAAAGCACTACAAATGAACTCTGAAAAGGTCGAAAGTTGGCACGTTATCATCATTTCACCCACGTAGAATGTGCTAAAAAGCTGAGAGGGTTACGGCAAGAACTGGATGCACTTCGTGTACAAAACGGACAATCTCTTTCGAAGTATCAGGGTTTCATACGGAAACTCGTCTGTTACAAAGGGATTTCAATTTTTTGAACTTACTTGAACTCCAAACTTTTTGTGTGTTCAAAATGAACCATTAAAAGCCACATCATCAATTTTCAACCTTTCTGACTTCATTTGTTATTTTTCACGCATTTTCTGACTTTTTGAGCTATATGACCCATGAAAATGAAAAGCTCTACAAATGAACTCTGAAAAGGTTGAAACTTGGCATGGTATCATCATTTCACCCACATAGAATATGCTAAAAATTTGAGAGGGTTACGGCAAAAACTGGATGCACTTCGTGTACAAAACGGACAATCTCTTTCGAAGTGTCAGGGTTTCATACGGAAACTCGTCTGTTACAAAGGGATTTCAACTTTCTGAACTTACTTGAACTCCAAACTTTTTGTGTGTTCAAAATGAACCATTCAAAGCCACGTCATCATTTTTCAAACCTGTCTGACTTCATTTGTTATTTGTCATGCATTTACTGATTTTTTTAGCTATATGACCCTGAAAATGAAAAGCTCTACAAATGAATTCTGAAAAGGTGGAAATTTGGCATGGTATCATCATTTCACCCACATAGAATGTGATAAAAAGTTGAGATTGTGTCGACAAAAACTGGATGCACTTCGTGTACAAAACAGACAATCTCTTTCGAAGTATCAGAGATTCATATGGAAACTCGTCTGTTACAAAGGGATTTCATTTCTTTGAACTTATTTGAACTCCAGATATTTGTGTATTCAAAATGCACCATTGAAAACCACATCATCAATTTTCAACCCTTTCTGACTTCATTTGTTAGTTTTCATGCATTTACTAATTTTTTGAGCTATATAACCCTGAAAATGAAAAGAACTACAAATGAACTCTGAAAAGGTTCAAAGTTGGCATGGTATCCTCATGTCATCCATATAGAATATGCTAAAAAGTTGAGAGTGTTTTTGGAAAAACTGGATGCACTTCGTGTACAAAACGGACAATCTCTATCGAAGTATCAGGGTTTTATATGGAAACTCGTCTGTTACATAGGGATTTCATTTTTTTGAACTTATTTGAACTCCAGACTTTGTGTGTGTTCAAAATGCACCATTCAAAGCCACATCATCAATTTTCAACCCTTTCTGACTTCATTTGTTACTTTTCATGCATTTAGTAATTTTTTTAGCTATATGACCCTGAAAATGAAAAGCACTACAAATGAACTTTAAAAAGGTTGAAAGTTGGCACGGTATCATCATTTCAACCACATAGAATGTGCTAAAAAGTTGAGAGGGTTATGGCAAAAATAGGATGCACTTCGTGTACAGAACGGACAATCTCTTTCGAAGTAGCAGGGTTTCATACGGAAACTCGTCTGTTACAAAGGGATTTCAACTTTTTGAACTTACTTGAACTCCAGACTTTTTGTGTGTTCAAAATGAACCATTCAAAGCCACGTCATCATTTTTCAAACCTGCCTGACTTCATTTGTTATTTTTCATGCATTTACTGAATTTTTTAGCTATATGACCCTGAAAATGAAAAGCTCTACAAATGAAATCTGAAAAGGTTGAAATTTGGCATGGTATCATCATTTCACCCACATAGAATGTGATAAAAAGTTGAGAGTGTGTCGACAAAAACTGGATGCACTTTGTGTACAAAACAGACAATCTCTTTCGAAGTATGAGAGATTCATATGGAAACTCGTCTGTTACAAAGGGATTTCATTTCTTTGAACTTATTTGAACTCCAGATTTTTGTGTATTCAAAATGCACCATTGAAAACCACATCATCAATTTTCAACCCTTTCTGACTTCATTTGTTAGTTTTCATGCATTTACTAATTTTTTGAGCTATATAACCCTGAAAATGAAAAGAACTACAGATGAACTCTGAAAAGGTTCAAAGTTGGCATGGTATCCTCAAGTCATCCATATAGAATATGCTAAAAAGTTGAGAGTGTTTTTGGAAAAACTGGATGCACTTCGTGTACAAAACGGACAATCTCTATCGAAGTATCAGGGTTTTATATGGAAACTCGTCTGTTACATAGGGATTTCATTTTTTTGAACTTATTTGAACTCCACACTTTGTGTGTGTTCAAAATGCACCATTCAAAGCCACATCATCAATTTTCAACCCTTTCTGACTTCATTTGTTACTTTTCATGCATTTACTAATTTTTTTAGCTATATGACCCTGAAAACGAAAAGCACTACAAATGAACTCTAAAAATGTTGAAAGTTGGCACGGTATCATCATTTCACCCACATAGAATGTGCTAAAAAGTTGAGAGGGTTATGGCAAAAACAGGATTCACTTCGTGTACAAAATGGACAATCTCTTTCGAAGTATCAGGGTTTCATACGGAAACTCGTCTGTTACAAAGGGATTTCAACTTTTTGAACTTACTTGAACTCCAGACTTTTTGTGTGTTCAAAATGAACCATTCAAAGCCACGTCATCATTTTTCAAACCTGCCTGACTTCATTTGTTATTTTTCATGCATCTTCTGATTTTCTGAGCTATATGACCCTGAAAATGAAAAGCTCTACAAATGAAATCTGAAAAGGTTGAAATTTGGCATGGTATCATTATTCCACCCACATAGAATGTGATAAAAAGTTGAGAGTGTGTCGACAAAAACTGGATGCACTTCGTGTACAAAACAGACAATCTCTTT
>NW_025226161.1:20205-23917 GCF_018294505.1 Triticum aestivum | reverse complement strand
TACAAAACGGACAATCTCTTTCGAAGTATCAGGGTTTCATACGGAAACTCGTCTGTTACAAAGGGATTTCAACTTTTTGAACTTACTTGAACTCCAGACTTTTTGTGTGTTCAAAATGAACCATTCAAAGCCACGTCATCATTTTTCGAACCTGTCTGACTTCATTTGTTATTTTTCATGCATTTACTGATTTTTTTAGCTATATGACCCATGAAAATGAAAAGCTCTACAAATGAATTATGAAAAGGTTGAAATTTGGCATGGTGTCATCATTTGACCCACATAGAATGTGATAAAAAGTTGAGAGTGTGTCGACAAAAACTGGATGCACTTCGTGTAGAAAACAGACAATCTCTTTCGAAGTATCAAAGATTCATATGGAAACTCGTCTGTTACAAAGGGATTTCATTTCTTTGAACTTATTTGAACTCCAGATTTTTGTGTAATCAAAATGCACCATTGAAAACCACATCATCAATTTTCAACCCTTTCTGACTTCATTTGTTAGTTTTCATGCATTTACTAATTTTTTGAGCTATATAACCCTGAAAATGAAAAGAACTACAAATGAACTCTGAAAAGGTTCAAAGTTGGCATGGTATCCTCATGTCATCCATATAGAATATGCTAAAAAGTTGAGACAGTTTTTGGAAAAACTGGATGCACTTCGTGTACAAAACGGACAAAACTGGATGCACTTCGTGTACAAAACTGGATGAACTCCAGACTTTTTGTGTGTTCAAAATGAACCATTCAAAGCCACGTCATCATTTTTCAAACCTGCCTGACTTCATTTGTTATTTTTCATGCATTTACTGATTTTTTTAGCTATATGACCCTGAAAATGAAAAGCTCTACAAATGAAATCTGAAAAGGTTGAAATTTGGCATGGTATCATCATTTCACCCACATAGAATGTGATAAAAAGTTGAGAGTGTGTCTGTGACGCCCCCGATTTGACCGTACACTAATCATGCACGCGAATGTGTACGACCAAGATCAGGGACTCACGGGAAGATATCACAACACAACTCTAAAACATAAATAAGTCAAACAAGCATCATAATACAAGCCAGGGGCCTCGAGGGCTCGAATACAAGTGCTCGATCATAGACGAGTCAGCGGAAGCAACAATATCTGAGTACAGACATAAGTTAAACAAGTTTTGCCTTAAGAAGGCTAGCACAAAAGTAGCAACGATCGAAAAGGCAAGGCCTCCTGCCTGGGACCTCCTAACTACTCCTGGTCGTCGTCAGCGGCCTGCACGTAGTAGTAGGCACCTCCAGTGCCGTGGGAGTCGTCGTCGACGGTGGCGTCTGGCTCCTGGACTCCAACATCTGGCTGCGACAACCAGATAGAAAGGAAAGGGGGAAAAAGAGGGAGAGAAGCAACCGTGAGTACTCATCCAAAGTACTCGCAAGCAAGGAGCTACACTACATATGCATGGGTATATGAGTAAAGAGGCATATCAGTGGACTGAACTGCAGAATGCCGGAATAAGAGGGGGATAGCTAGTCCTGTCGAAGACTAAGCTTCTGGACATCCCCATCTTGCAGCATGTAGAAGAGAGTAGATTGAAGTCCTCCAAGTAGCATCGCATAGCATAATCCTACCCGGCGGTCCCCTCCTCGTCACCCTGTTAGAGAGCGATCACCGGGTTGTATCTGGCACTTGGAAGGGTGTATTTTACTCAGTATCCAGTTCTAGTTGTCATAAGCTCAAGGTACAACTCCGGGTCGTCCTTTTACCGAGGGACACGGCTATTCGAATAGATAAACTTCCCTGCAGGGGTGCACCACATAACCCAACACGCTCGATCCCAATTGGCCGGACACACTTTCCTAGGTCATGCCCGGCCTCGTAAGATCAACACGTCGCAGCCCCACCTAAGCACAACAGAGAGGTCAGCACGCCGGTCTAACCCTATGCGCGCAGGGGTCTGGGCCCATCGCCCTATGCACACCTGCACGTTGCGTACGCGGCCGGAAGCAGACCTAGCCTAGTGGCGTTCCAGTCCAATCCGGCGCGCGCCACTCAGTCGCTGACGTCAAAAGAGCTTCGGCTGATACCACGACGTCGGGATACCCATAACTACTCCCACGTAGATGGTTAGTGCGTATAGACCAAATGGCCAGACTCAGATCAAATACCAAGATCTCGTTAAGCGTGTTAAGTATCCGCGAACGCCGACCAGGGCCAGGCCCACCTCTCACCTAGGCGGTCTCAACCTGCCCTGTCGCTCCGCCACAAAGATCCACTTGCGGGTACTCCTACGAGCCGACCCGACTTTAATCATCACATGTGTCATGTATATAGTATGTAAGTATATGCCCGTGTTCACCGCCCAGGTGATCACGGCCCGATAGTATAGCACAGCAGACGGACAAGAATGTAGGGCCACTGATGGAAATCTAGCATCCTAGACTAAGCATGTAGGATTGCAGGTAAAGGTAACAACAGTAGTAGCAAGGATAGGCTATGCATCAGGATAGAATATCGAAAAGCAGTAACATGCTAAACTACTCTAATGCAAGCAGTATAGAGAATAGAGTAGGCGATATCTGGTGATCAAGGGGGGGGGGCTTGCCTGATTGCTCTGGCAAGTAGGAGGGGTCGTCGACTCCGTAGTCGAACAGGGCAGCAGCAGTGTCGGTCTCGTAGTCTACCGGAGAGAAGAGGGGGAAGAAACAGTAAATACAATGCAAACATAAGCATGACGATGCGTGACATGACAATGAGCGGTGCTAGGGGTGCCCTAACGCGACAGTAGGTGGTACCGGTGAAGGGGGGGAACATCCGGGAGGTATTCCCGATGTTTCGCGTTTTCGGACAGACGGACCGGAGGGGAAATTTGCTAGTTCGATAGGTTAGGGAGGTGTGGTGGATGAACGGACTGCATATTCGGATTCGTCTCGTCGTTCTGAGCAACTTTCATATAGAAATTATTTTCATCCGAGTTACGGTTTAAAAGATATGAATTTTCAAAGTTTATTTGAATTTCTAGAATTATTTAAATAACAGAAAAAAAAATGACGTCAGCATGACGTGCTGATGACGTCAGCAGTCAACAGACTTGCTGACCAGGTCAAACTGACCAGTGGGCCCTACATGTCATAGAGAGAGGGCTAACAGTGGGTTATTTTAAATTAAACGCGGTTAATTAGCAGCTGGGTCCCACATGTCAGTGACTAATTAGTTAAACTAATTACTTTTAATTATAAAATCATTTTAATTATTTATTTTAAGGGGCGGGGCCCGCACGTCAGTGGCTGGGGCCGCCCAGTCAGCCCAGTTGACCAGGTCAACTGGTCAACAGGTGACCAGGGGGCCCACTGGCAGTGACCCAGGGGGTGGCCCCCAGGTGTGCCACGTCGGACGCCGGCGGGAGGGCACTCCGGCGAGCCCGTACACGGCGACGAGCCTCGGCCGTGGCCGGATTTCGGCCACAGGGGTCCGTTTCACGCGCGCTTGGTCGCGTTCGAACGGCCAAGACGATCCGCGCCGGATGGTGGTAGTGGTTCGTCCGGAGATGGCCGGAAACGGCACCGGCGGTGAGCTTAGCGGCGGCCGGAGTTCGGGGTTGCACGGGCACGGCGATGGGAGGCACGGGAAGGCCAGGCGTGGGGCTCTACGGGGTCCTGGGAGTGCCAGGAGCACGCGGGGACCATCGGTGCGGGCGGAGGAGCTCGGGGTGCGCGAGGACGAGGGGGGG
>NW_025226161.1:16497-16831 GCF_018294505.1 Triticum aestivum | reverse complement strand
TTTTCAATGCCCTCGAGTGGTGCAGCGTTCAATGCATTCAATGCATAGAGCCTTGCCTCGGCATTTTGCACCAGATGAGCTTGGTAAGCAACTATTTCATCTGAAGGGTGTAGCAGATGGACGGTCTTAGTGGCGCAAACTATAGAAGCAGTATGCGTTTTCAACCAATCCATACCCAAGATGAGGTCGATGTTAGACGTCTTCAGGATAATGGGAGAGGCATAGAATTCCAGCCCTTCGATTTCCACGGGGACATCGATGCCAACCAAGGAGGTTTGACACTGTCCCACGGGGGTTTTGACCAATACAGAGGTGTTCATCTCCTCACATTTAA
>NW_025226161.1:10787-15028 GCF_018294505.1 Triticum aestivum | reverse complement strand
TGGTTCATATTGGGGCGAGGAAACTGAGCCATCATATTTTCCATGAATTGGCGGTTCAGTTCAAACTGTTGGATCATACCAGCCATGTACTCAGGTGGTGGTGGGGCATCGCCACCACGACCACGACCACCTGGTCTAACCATCCTGCTAATATATAACAGGGGTAGTTCAGCATTTAGAAAATTTGCAATGACAAGAATCATTCATGATGGAACATGCATAATGAAAGGAGCACGATAGCTACTACTCAGTAGTCGGCATAGCTTACAAAAGGGGTCATGCATAGAGTTCAGTACACAGAGTTCAGTACATAGACTAAAACATCATAGGCGGCACACAAGCTCGCGGCGAATGCCTTTAACACTACAAACAAGCCTACATCAGTCCCAAGAGGTACTGTGGAGGTAATCGTAGCCCGACAGCTGGTAGTGAGGCAACGGATAGCTCTCCACGTCAGCAGACTGGGGGCCGCGGATACTCAGGTGTAGAGCCCGACGCTCAGGTGGCAGAAGAGGACCAAGTGCGGGAGAGTAGCCTCCTACCTCTGGCCAACCGACACCGTGGGGCATCACGGTCCTGGCTGGGTAGATCGCAGAACGCGGTACCTGTCCAGACCGGACAAAGGGGTGCAGCAGCGTCAGAGCACGGTAAAGGTGCTGACGGGTGGTGTACATCTCATGGCGAAGAGCTCGGTTAGCTCGATCCAGCCCATCAGCATGCAGAACCAGGTGCTGATGGTAGAAGGGCTCCCGGGTGACAGTGGAGTAGGCGGCAGTGTAGTATCCCTCCGCACCAACATCAGAGGCGATAGCAATGTGCCTGAAGGGGGAGGTGTCCAACTCCCGATACTCTCCACGAAGACGTGTCAGAGCAGCATAGGCTGCATCGTGGACAGCCATATCGATGGTCACACCAACACCATGTGCGGTGTGCAGCACAGTGGTGGAGTCGTAATCCCGAGAGTAGAGGTGGACGATGGCACGGTACTGCTCCTGGTTAAAGTCCTGGAACTCCTCGTAGACAGTGAACTCAGGGTGCCAGCGATAACCCAGATAGGTCATCATCTCAGCTAGCACCGCAGGTGATCCCGAGGCACCAATGGCCATCGTGTGGCGAACAACCTGCCTCGTGGGTTCCATCTGAAAGCAAAGACGTTTCAAAGGAGTCAAATGACAGTGTGTGAATTGTTCAAAATACTATTCTAAGAAACAACTATGGCTTATCCATCTTAGGGGTGAACACGGTCACGGGATCCTAGTGTTAGAGTTAGTAAATTCGTTTAACCCGAGTAGAAGAGAGTTCAGAGTCCCAGAGTAAAGGTCGAGGAGTAAAAGATCCTAGTACCACCCAATGGCGACGTGGGCCCGTAAGCCGCACAGCCATGTTAGTAAAAGTTTTTCAATGACTAGACTCGACTTCGGCCAAGGAGTGTGGAAGGGGGGTCCTACAGGCAGTCGGCTCTGATACCAACTTGTGACGCCCCCGATTTGACCGTACACTAATCATGCACGCAAATGTGTACGACCAAGATCAGGGACTCACGGGAAGATATCACAACACAACTCTAAAACATAAATAAGTCATACAAGCATCATAATACAAGCCAGGGGCCTCGAGGGCTCGAATACAAGTGCTCGATCATAGACGAGTCAGCGGAAGCAACAATATCTGAGTACAGACATAAGTTAAACAAGTTTTGCCTTAAGAAGGCTAGCACAAAAGTAGCAACGATCGAAAAGGCAAGGCCTCCTGCCTGGGACCTCCTAACTACTCCTGGTCGTCGTCAGCGGCCTGCACGTAGTAGTAGGCACCTCCAGTGCCGTGGGAGTCGTCGTCGACGGTGGCGTCTGGCTCCTGGACTCCATAATCTGGTTGCGACAACCAGATAGAAAGGAAAGGGGGAAAAAGAGGGAGAGAAGCAACCGTGAGTACTCATCCAAAGTACTCGCAAGCAAGGAGCTACACTACATATGCATGGGTATATGAGTAAAGAGGCATATCAGTGGACTGAACTGCAGAATGCCGGAATAAGAGGGGGATAGCTAGTCCTGTCGAAGACTAAGCTTCTGGACATCTCCATCTTGCAGCATGTAGAAGAGAGTAGATTGAAGTCCTCCAAGTAGCATCGCATAGCATAATCCTACCCGGCGGTCCCCTCCTCGTCACCCTGTTAGAGAGCGATCACCGGGTTGTATCTGGCACTTGGAAGGGTGTATTTTACTCAATATCCAGTTCTAGTTGTCATAAGCTCAAGGTACAACTCCGGGTCGTCCTTTTACCGAGGGACACGACTATTCGAATAGATAAACTTCCCTGCAGGGGTGCACCACATAACCCAACACGCTCGATCCCAATTTGCCGGACACACTTTCCTAGGTCATGCCCGGCCTCGTAAGATCAACACGTCGCAGCCCCACCTAAGCACAACAGAGAGGTCAGCACGCCGGTCTAACCCTATGCGCGCAGGGGTCTGGGCCCATCGCCCTATGCACACCTGCACGTTGCGTACGCGGCCGGAAGCAGACCTAGCCTAGTGGCGTTCCAGTCCAATCCGGCGCGCGCCACTCAGTCGCTGACGTCAAAAGAGCTTCGGCTGATACCACGACGTCGGGATACCCATAACTACTCCCACGTAGATGGTTAGTGCGTATAGACCAAATGGCCAGACTCAGATCAAATACCAAGATCTCGTTAAGCGTGTTAAGTATCCGCGAACGCCGACCAGGGCCAGGCCCACCTCTCACCTAGGCGGTCTCAACCTGCCCTGTCGCTCCGCCACAAAGATCCACTTGCGGGTACTCCTACGAGCCGACCTGACTTTAATCATCACATGTGTCATGTATATAGTATGTAAGTATATGCCCGTGTTCACCGCCCAGGTGATCACGGCCCGATAGTATAGCACAGCAGACGGACAAGAATGTAGGGCCACTGATGGAAATCTAGCATCCTAGACTAAGCATGTAGGATTGCAGGTAAAGGTAACAACAGTAGTAGCAAGGATAGGCTATGCATCAGGATAGAATATCGAAAAGCAGTAACATGCTAAACTACTCTAATGCAAGCAGTATAGAGAATAGAGTAGGCGATATCTGGTGATCAAGGGCGGGGGCTTGCCTGATTGCTCTGGCAAGTAGGAGGGGTCGTCGACTCCGTAGTCGAACTGGGCAGCAGCAGTGTCGGTCTCGTAGTCTACCGGAGAGAAGAGGGGGAAGAAACAGTAAATACAATGCAAACATAAGCATGACGATGCGTGACATGACAATGAGCGGTGCTAGGGGTGCCCTAACGCGACAGTAGGTGGTACCGGTGAAGGGGGGGAACATCCGGGAGGTATTCCCGATGTTTCGCGTTTTCGGACAGACGGACCGGAGGGGGAAAGTTGCTAGTTCGATAGGTTAGGGAGGTGTGGTGGATGAACAGACTGCGTATTCGGATTCGTCTCGTCGTTCTGAGCAACTTTCATATAGAAATCATTTTCATCCGAGTTACGGTTTAAAAGATATGAATTTTCAAAGTTTATTTGAATTTCTGGAATTATTTAAATAACAGAAAAAAATGACGTCAGCATGACGTGCTGATGACGTCAGCAGTCAACAGACTTGCTGACCAGGTCAAACTGACCAGTGGGCCCTACATGTCATAGAGAGAGGGCTAACAGTGGGTTATTTTAAATTAAACGCGGTTAATTAGCAGCTGGGTCCCACATGTCAGTGACTAATTAGTTAAACTAATTACTTTTAATTATAAAATCATTTTAATTATTTATTTTAAGGGGCGGGGCCCGCACGTCAGTGGCTGGGGCCGCCCAGTCAGCCCAGTTGACCAGGTCAACTGGTCAACAGGTGACCAGGGGGCCCACTGGCAGTGACCCAGGGGGTGGCCCCCAGGTGTGCCACGTCGGACGCCGGCGGGAGGGCACTCCGGCGAGCCCGTACACGGCGACGAGCCTCGGCCGTGGCCGGATTTCGGCCACAGGGGTCCGTTTCACGCGCGCTTGGTCGCGTTCGAACGGCCAAGACGATCCGCGCCGGATGGTGGTAGTGGTTCGTCCGGAGATGGCCGGAAACGGCACCGGCGGTGAGCTTAGCGGCGGCCGGAGTTCGGGGTTGCACGGGCACGGCGATGGGAGGCACGGGAAGGCCAGGCGTGGGGCTCTACGGGGTCCTGGGAGTGCCAGGAGCACGCGGGGACCATCGGTGCGGGCGGAGGAGCTCGGGGTGCGCGAGGACGAGGGGGGG
>NW_025226161.1:0-10547 GCF_018294505.1 Triticum aestivum | reverse complement strand
CTGTCGGTGGGGGGGCAGGGGATAAGGTGAGGGGGGTTGGGCCGGCCGGCTGGGCCTGGGGTGGCCCAGTTGGGCCAGGTCCAGTGGGGGGGGGCTTTTGTTCCTTTTTTTTTCTTTGTTCTGTTTTCTGTTTTGTTTTCTCTTTTCTTTTATTTGTTTATTTCCTTTCCTGTTTATTTCATTTAAAAGTATTTAGATATTTTATAAAAATGTGTTTTCTCCACGACAATTACCAGTGTATTATTTAGCACCCACTGAACAATTTTGTTGGAATTTTTGAAAACTTTTATTTTCCACGTTAATTATATTTGAATTTGAACTAAGAGTTTGAAAAGGGTGTGATTCAAATGTGATCAAGCCCTGTTTAGCAACATGACTAGCTTAATCACTAGGGGTTACTGTAGCATGATTCTCAGGGTGTTACAGTGTCGACAAAAACTGGATGCACTTTGTGTACAAAACAGACAATCTCTTTCGAAGTATGAGAGATTCATATGGAAACTCGTCTGTTACAAAAGGATTTCATTTCTTTGAACTTATTTGAACTCCAGATTTTTGTGTATTCAAAATGCACCATTGAAAACCACATCATCAATTTTCAACCCTTTCTGACTTCATTTGTTAGTTTTCATGCATTTACTAATTTTTTGAGCTATCTAACCCTGAAAATGAAAAGAACTACAGATGAACTCTGAAAAGGTTCAAAGTTGGCATGGTATCCTCAAGTCATCCATATAGAATATGCTAAAAAGTTGAGAGTGTTTTTGGAAAAACTGGATGCACTTCGTGTACAAAACGGACAATCTCTATCGAAGTATCAGGGTTTTATATGGAAACTCGTCTGTTACATAGGGATTTCATTTTTTTGAACTTATTTGAACTCCACACTTTTTGTGTGTTCAAAATGCACCATTCAAAGCCACATCATCAATTTTCAACCCTTTCTGACTTCATTTGTTACTTTTCATGCATTTACTAATTTTTTTAGCTATATGACCCTGAAAATGAAAAGCACTACAAATGAACTCTAAAAAGGTTGAAAGTTGGCACGGTATCATCATTTCACCCACATAGAATGTGCTAAAAAGTTGAGAGGGTTATGGCAAAAACAGGATTCACTTCGTGTACAAAATGGACAATCTCTTTCGAAGTATCAGGGTTTCATACGGAAACTCGTCTGTTACAAAGGGATTTCAACTTTTTGAACTTACTTGAACTCCAGACTTTTTGTGTGTTCAAAATGAACCATTCAAAGCCACGTCATCATTTTTCAAACCTGCCTAACTTCATTTGTTATTTTTCATGCATCTTCTGATTTTCTGAGCTATATGACCCTGAAAATGAAAAGCTCTACAAATGAAATCTGAAAAGGTTGAAATTTGGCATGGTATCATTATTCCACCCACATAGAATGTGATAAAAAGTTGAGAGTGTGTCGACAAAAACTGGATGCACTTCGTGTACAAAACAGACAATCTCTTTCGAAGTATCAGAGATTCATATGGAAACTCGTCTGTTACAAAGGGATTTCATTTCTTTGAACTTATTTGAACTCCAGATTTTTGTGTATTCAAAATGCACCATTGAAAACCACATCATCAATTTTCAACCCTTTCTGACTTCATTTGTTAGTTTTCATGCATTTACTAATTTTTTGAGCTATATAACCCTGAAAATGAAAAGAACTACAAATGAACTCTGAAAAGGTTCAAAGTTGGCATGGTATCCTCATGTCATCCATATAGAATATGCTAAAAAGTTGAGAGTGTTTTTGGAAAAACTGGATGCACTTCGTGTACAAAACGGACAATCTCTATTGAAGTATCAGGGTTTTATATGGAAACCCGTCTGTTACATAGGGATTTCATTTTTTTGAACTTATTTGAACTCCACACTTTGTGTGTGTTCAAAATGCACCATTCAAAGCCACATCATCAATTTTCAACCCTTTCTGACTGCATTTGTTACTTTTCATGCATTTACTAATTTTTTTAGCTATATGACCCTGAAAATGAAAAGCACTACAAATGCACTCTAAAAAGGTTGAAAGTTAGGACGGTATCATCATTTCACCCACATAGAATGTGCTAAAAAGTTGAGAGGGTTATGGCAAAAACAGGATGCACTTCGTGTACAAAACGGACAATCTCTTTCGAAGTATCAGGGTTTCATACGGAAACTCGTCTGTTACAAAGGGATTTCAACTTTTTGAACTTACTTGAACTCCAGAATTTTTGTGTGTTCAAAATGAACCATTCAAAGCCACGTCATCATTTTTCGAACCTGTCTGACTTCATTTGTTATTTTTCATGCATTTACTGATTTTTTTAGCTATATGACCCATGAAAATGAAAAGCTCTACAAATGAATTATGAAAAGGTTGAAATTTGGCATGGTGTCATCATTTGACCCACATAGAATGTGATAAAAAGTTGAGAGTGTGTCGACAAAAACTGGATGCACTTCGTGTAGAAAACAGACAATCTCTTTCGAAGTATCAGAGATTCATATGGAAACTCGTCTGTTACAAAGGGATTTCATTTCTTTGAACTTATTTGAACTCCAGATTTTTGTGTAATCAAAATGCACCATTGAAAACCACATCATCAATTTTCAACCCTTTCTAACTTCATTTGTTAGTTTTCATGCATTTACTAATTTTTTGAGCTATATAACCCTGAAAATGAAAAGAACTACAAACGAACTCTGAAAAGGTTCAAAGTTGGCATGGTATCCTCATGTCATCCATATAGAATATGCTAAAAAGTTGAGACAGTTTTTGGAAAAACTGGATGCACTTCGTGTACAAAACGGACAATCTCTATCGAAGTATCAGGGCTTTATATGGAAACTCGTCTGTTACATAGGGATTTCATTTTTTTGAACTTATTTGAACTCCACACTTTGTGTGTGTTCAAAATGCACCATTCAAAGCCACATCATCAATTTTCAACCCTTTCTGACTTCATTTGTTACTTTTCATGCATTTACTAATTTTTTTAGCTATATGACCCTGAAAATGAAAAGCACTACAAATGAACTCTGAAAAGGTTGAAAGTTGGCACGTTATCATCATTTCACCCACATAGAATGTGCTAAAAAGCTGAGAGGGTTACGGCAAGAACTGGATGCACTTCGTGTACAAAACGGACAATCTCTTTCGAAGTATCAGGGTTTCATACGGAAACTCGTCTGTTACAAAGGGATTTCAATTTTTTGAACTTACTTGAACTCCAGACTTTTTGTGTGTTCAAAATGAACCATTCAAAGCCACGTCATCATTTTTCAAACCTGCCTGACTTCATTTGTTATTTTTCATGCATTTACTGATTTTTTTAGCTATATGACCCTGAAAATGAAAAGCTCTACAAATGAAATCTGAAAAGGTTGAAATTTGGCATGGTATCATCATTTCACCCACATAGAATGTGATAAAAAGTTGAGAGTGTGTCGACAAAAACTGGATGCACTTCGTGTACAAAACAGACAATCTCTTTCGAAGTATCAGAGATTCATATGGAAACTCGTCTGTTACAAAGGGATTTCATTTCTTTGAACTTATTTGAACTCCAGATTTTTGTGTATTCAAAATGCACCATTGAAAACCACATCATCAATTTTCAACCCTTTCTGACTTCATTTGTTAGTTTTCATGCATTTACTAATTTTTTGAGCTATATAACCCTGAAAATGAAAAGAACTACAAATGAACTCTGAAAAGGTTCAAAGTTGGCATGGTATCCTCATGTCATCCATATAGAATATGCTAAAAAGTTGAGAGTGTTTTTGGAAAAACTGGATGCACTTCGTGTACAAAACGGACAATCTCTATTGAAGTATCAGGGTTTTATATGGAAACCCGTCTGTTACATAGGGATTTCATTTTTTTGAACTTATTTGAACTCCACACTTTGTGTGTGTTCAAAATGCACCATTCAAAGCCACATCATCAATTTTCAACCCTTTCTGACTTCATTTGTTACTTTTCATGCATTTACTAATTTTTTTAGCTATATGACCCTGAAAATGAAAAGCACTACAAATGAACTCTAAAAAGGTTGAAAGTTAGCACGGTATCATCATTTCACCCACATAGAATGTGCTAAAAAGTTGAGAGGGTTATGGCAAAAACAGGATGCACTTCGTGTACAAAACGGACAATCTCTTTCGAAGTATCAGGGTTTCATACGGAAACTCGTCTGTTACAAAGGGATTTCAACTTTTTGAACTTACTTGAACTCCAGACTTTTTGTGTGTTCAAAATGAACCATTCAAAGCCACGTCATCATTTTTCGAACCTGTCTGACTTCATTTGTTATTTTTCCTGCATTTACTGATTTTTTTAGCTATATGACCCATGAAAATGAAAAGCTCTACAAATGAATTATGAAAAGGTTGAAATTTGGCATGGTGTCATCATTTGACCCACATAGAATGTGATAAAAAGTTGAGAGTGTGTCGACAAAAACTGGATGCACTTCGTGTAGAAAACAGACAATCTCTTTCGAAGTATCAGAGATTCATATGGAAACTCGTCTGTTACAAAGGGATTTCATTTCTTTGAACTTATTTGAACTCCAGATTTTTGTGTAATCAAAATGCACCATTGAAAACCACATCATCAATTTTCAACCCTTTCTGACTTCATTTGTTAGTTTTCATGCATTTACTAATTTTTTGAGCTATATAACCCTGAAAATGAAAAGAACTACAAATGAACTCTGAAAAGGTTCAAAGTTGGCATGGTATCCTCATGTCATCCATATAGAATATGCTAAATAGTTGAGACAGTTTTTGGAAAAACTGGATGCACTTCGTGTACAAAACGGACAATCTCTATCGAAGTATCAGGGTTTTATATGGAAACTCGTCTGTTACATAGGGATTTCATTTTTTTGAACTTATTTGAACTCCACACTTTGTGTGTGTTCAAAATGCACCATTCAAAGCCACATCATCAATTTTCAACCCTTTCTGACTTCATTTGTTACTTTTCATGCATTTACTAATTTTTTTAGCTATATGACCCTGAAAATGAAAAGCACTACAAATGAACTCTGAAAAGGTTGAAAGTTGGCACGTTATCATCATTTCACCCACATAGAATGTGCTAAAAAGCTGAGAGGGTTACGGCAAGAACTGGATGCACTTCGTGTACAAAACGGACAATCTCTTTCGAAGTATCAGGGTTTCATACGGAAACTCGTCTGTTAAAAAGGGATTTCAATTTTTTGAACTTACTTGAACTCCAGACTTTTTGTGTGTTCAAAATGAACCATTCAAAGCCACGTCATCATTTTTCAAACCTGCCTGACTTCATTTGTTATTTTTCATGCATTTACTGATTTTTTTAGCTATATGACCCTGAAAATGAAAAGCTCTACAAATGAAATCTGAAAAGGTTGAAATTTGGCATGGTATCATCATTTCACCCACATAGAATGTGATAAAAAGTTGAGAGTGTGTCGACAAAAACTGGATGCACTTTGTGTACAAAACAGACAATCTCTTTCGAAGTATGAGAGATTCATATGGAAACTCGTCTGTTACAAAGGGATTTCATTTCTTTGAACTTATTTGAACTCCAGATTTTTGTGTATTCAAAATGCACCATTGAAAACCACATCATCAATTTTCAACCCTTTCTGACTTCATTTGTTAGTTTTCATGCATTTACTAATTTTTTGAGCTATATAACCCTGAAAATGAAAAGAACTACAGATGAACTCTGAAAAGGTTCAAAGTTGGCATGGTATCCTCAAGTCATCCATATAGAATATGCTAAAAAGTTGAGAGTGTTTTTGGAAAAACTGGATGCACTTCGTGTACAAAACGGACAATCTCTATCGAAGTATCAGGGTTTTATATGGAAACTCGTCTGTTACATAGGGATTTCATTTTTTTGAACTTATTTGAACTCCACACTTTATGTGTGTTCAAAATGCACCATTCAAAGCCACATCATCAATTTTCAACCCTTTCTGACTTCATTTGTTACTTTTCATGCATTTACTAATTTTTTTAGCTATATGACCCTGAAAATGAAAAGCACTACAACTGAACTCTAAAAAGGTTGAAAGTTGGCACGGTATCATCATTTCACCCACATAGAATGTGCTAAAAAGTTGAGAGGGTTATGGCAAAAACAGGATTCACTTCGTGTACAAAATGGACAATCTCTTTCGAAGTATCAGGGTTTCATACGGAAACTCGTCTGTTACAAAGGGATTTCAACTTTTTGAACTTACTTGAACTCCAGACTTTTTGTGTGTTCAAAATGAACCATTCAAAGCCACGTCATCATTTTTCAAACCTGCCTGACTTCATTTGTTATTTTTCATGCATCTTCTGATTTTCTGAGCTATATGACCCTGAAAATGAAAAGCTCTACAAATGAAATCTGAAAAGGTTGAAATTTGGCATGGTATCATTATTCCACCCACATAGAATGTGATAAAAAGTTGAGAGTGTGTCGACAAAAACTGGATGCACTTCGTGTACAAAACAGACAATCTCTTTCGAAGTATCAGAGATTCATATGGAAACTCGTCTGTTACATAGGGATTTCATTTCTTTGAACTTATTTGAAATCCAGATTTTTGTGTATTCAAAATGCACCATTGAAAACCACATCATCAATTTTCAACCCTTTCTGACTTCATTTGTTAGTTTTCATGCATTTACTAATTTTTTGAGCTATATAACCCTGAAAATGAAAAGAACTACAAATGAACTCTGAAAAGGTTCAAAGTTGGCATGGTATCCTCATGTCATCCACATAGAATATGCTAAAAAGTTGAGAGTGTTTTTGGAAAAACTGGATGCACTTCATGTACAAAACGGACAATCTCTATTGAAGTATCAGGGTTTTATATGGAAACCCGTCTGTTACATAGGGATTTCATTTTTTTGAACTTATTTGAACTCCACACTTTGTGTGTGTTCAAAATGCACCATTCAAAGCCACATCATCAATTTTCAACCCTTTCTGACTTCATTTGTTACTTTTCATGCATTTACTAATTTTTTTAGCTATATGACCCTGAAAATGAAAAGCACTACAAATGAACTCTAAAAAGGTTGAAAGTTAGCACGGTATCATCATTTCACCCACATAGAATGTGCTAAAAAGTTGAGAGGGTTATGGCAAAAACAGGATGCACTTCGTGTACAAAACGGACAATCTCTTTCGAAGTATCAGGGTTTCATACGGAAACTCGTCTGTTACAAAGGGATTTCAACTTTTTGAACTTACTTGAACTCCATACTTTTTGTGTGTTCAAAATGAACCATTCAAAGCCACGTCATCATTTTTCAAACCTGCCTGACTTCATTTGTTATTTTTCATGCATCTTCTGATTTTCTGAGCTATATGACCCTGAAAATGAAAAGCTCTACAAATGAAATCTGAAAAGGTTGAAATTTGGCATGGTATAATTATTCCACCCACATAGAATGTGATAAAAAGTTGAGAGTGTGTCGACAAAAACTGGATGCACTTCGTGTACAAAACAGACAATCTCTTTCGAAGTATCAAAGATTCATATGGAAACTCGTCTGTTACATAGGGATTTCATTTCTTTGAACTTATTTGAACTCCAGATTTTTGTGTATTCAAAATGCACCATTGAAAACCACATCATCAATTTTCAACCCTTTCTGACTTCATTTGTTAGTTTTCATGCATTTACTAATTTTTTGAGCTATAAAACCCTGAAAATGAAAAGAACTACAGATGAACTCTGAAAAGGTTCAAAGTTGGCATGGTATCCTCAAGTCATCCATATAGAATATGCTAAAAAGTTGAGAGTGTTTTTGGAAAAACTGGATGCACTTCGTGTACAAAACGGACAATCTCTATCGAAGTATCAGGGTTTTATATGGAAACTCGTCTGTTACATAGGGATTTCATTTTTTTTAACTTATTTGAACTCCACACTTTGTGTGTGTTCAAAATGCACCATTCAAAGCCACATCATCAATTTTCAACCCTTTCTGACTTCATTTGTTACTTTTCATGCATTTACTAATTTTTTTAGCTATATGACCCTGAAAATGAAAAGCACTACAAATGAACTCTGAAAAGGTTGAAAGTTGGCACGTTATCATCATTTCACCCACATAGAACGTGCTAAAAAGCTGAGAGGGTTACGGCAAGAACTAGATGCACTTCGTGTACAAAACGGACAATCTCTTTCGAAGTATCAGGGTTTCATACGGAAACTCGTCTGTTAAAAAGGGATTTCAATTTTTTGAACTTACTTGAACTCCAGACTTTTTGTGTGTTCAAAATGAACCATTCAAAGCCACGTCATCATTTTTCAAACCTGCCTGACTTCATTTGTTATTTTTCATGCATTTACTGATTTTTTTAGCTATATGACCCTGAAAATGAAAAGCTCTACAAATGAAATCTGAAAAGGTTGAAATTTGGCATGGTATCATCATTTCACCCACATAGAATGTGATAAAAAGTTGAGAGTGTGTCGACAAAAACTGGATGCACTTCGTGTACAAAACAGACAATCTCTTTCGAAGTATCAGAGATTCATATGGAAACTCGTCTGTTACAAAGGTATTTCATTTCTTTGAACTTATTTGAACTCCAGATTTTTGTGTATTCAAAATGCACCATTGAAAACCACATCATCAATTTTCAACCCTTTCTGACTTCATTTGTTAGTTTTCATGCATTTACTAATTTTTTGAGCTATATAACCCTGAAAATGAAAGGAACTACAAATGAACTCTGAAAAGGTTCAAAGTTGGCATGGTATCCTCATGTCATCCATGTAGAATATGCTAAAAAGTTGAGACTATTTTTGGAAAAACTGGATGCACTTCGTGTACAAAACGGACAATCTCTATCGAAGTATCAGGGTTTTATATGGAAACTCGTCTGTTACATAGGGATTTCATTTTTTTGAACTTATTTGAACTCCACACTTTGTGTGTGTTCAAAATGCACCATTCAAAGCCACATCATCAATTTTCAACCCTTTCTGACTTCATTTGTTACTTTTCATGCATTTACTAATTTTTTTAGCTATATGACCCTGAAAATGAAAAGCACTACAAATGAACTCTGAAAAGGTTGAAAGTTGGCACGTTATCATCATTTCACCCACATAGAATGTGCTAAAAAGCTGAGAGGGTTACGGCAAGAACTGGATGCACTTCGTGTACAAAACGGACAATCTCTTTCGAAGTATCAGGGTTTCATACGGAAACTCGTCTGTTACAAAGGGATTTCAATTTTTTGAACTTACTTGAACTCCAGACTTTTTGTGTGTTCAAAATGAACCATTCAAAGCCACGTCATCATTTTTCAAACCTTCGTGACTTCATTTGTTATTTTTCATGCATTTACTGATTTTTTTAGCTATATGACCCTGAAAATGAAAAGCTCTACAAATGAAATCTGAAAAGGTTGAAATTTGGCATGGTATCATCATTTCACCCACATAGAATGTGATAAAAAGTTGAGAGTGTGTCGACAAAAACTGGATGCACTTTGTGTACAAAACAGACAATCTCTTTCGAAGTATGAGAGATTCATATGGAAACTCGTCTGTTACAAAGGGATTTCATTTCCTTGAACTTATTTGAACTCCAGATTTTTGTGTATTCAAAATGCACCATTGAAAACCACATCATCAATTTTCAACCCTTTCTGACTTCATTTGTTAGTTTTCATGCATTTACTAATTTTTTGAGCTATATAACCCTGAAAATGGAAAGAACTACAGATGAACTCTGAAAAGGTTCAAAGTTGGCATGGTATCCTCAAGTCATCCATATAGAATATGCTAAAAAGTTGAGAGTGTTTTTGGAAAAACTGGATGCACTTCGTGTACAAAACGGACAATCTCTATCGAAGTATCAGGGTTTTATATGGAAACTCGTCTGTTACATAGGGATTTCGTTTTTTTGAACTTATTTGAACTCCACACTTTATGTGTGTTCAAAATGCACCATTCAAAGCCACATCATCAATTTTCAACCCTTTCTGACTTCATTTGTTACTTTTCATGCATTTACTAATTTTTTTAGCTATATGACCCTGAAAATGAAAAGCACTACAACTGAACTCTAAAAAGGTTGAAAGTTGGCACGGTATCATCATTTCACCCACATAGAATGTGCTAAAAAGTTGAGAGGGTTATGGCAAAAACAGGATTCACTTCGTGTACAAAATGGACAATCTCTTTCGAAGTATCAGGGTTTCATACGGAAACTCGTCTGTTACAAAGGGATTTCAACTTTTTGAACTTACTTGAACTCCAGACTTTTTGTGTGTTCAAAATGAACCATTCAAAGCCACGTCATCATTTTTCAAACCTGCCTGACTTCATTTGTTATTTTTCATGCATCTTCTGATTTTCTGAGCTATATGACCCTGAAAATGAAAAGCTCTACAAATGAAATCTGAAAAGGTTGAAATTTGGCATGGTATCATTATTCCACCCACATAGAATGTGATAAAAAGTTGAGAGTGTGTCGACAAAAACTGGATGCACTTCGTGTACAAAACAGACAATCTCTTT
>NW_025226160.1:0-1843 GCF_018294505.1 Triticum aestivum | reverse complement strand
TAAGTGAGCAGCGGCGCCACGCTTTCTCTGTTCTGCGTTCGTGTTGGTGTACACGACGGACGCAGGGGAGGAGAGAGAGAGAGAGAGGGGGTGAATTTGATTTTCGGGGGGTGAATTGTTTTGGGCGGTCTTTGGTAGGGGTTGACTGGGGGAGCCCGAGGGGAGGGGAGGGGAGGGGAGGGGAGAGACTGCAAGAGGAATGCTTTGGGATGCCGTCTTCCGCACCCCCTCGACTGTGGGGTGATCGAGTCGAGAGTGGTGATGCAGATGAGCATGTATTGCCACCCGTCCCGATAGACTCCCTTATTGTTGAGGAGTCCCTGGCTGTGGGGGTTAAAGTGTGGTTCGAGCCCGCCGTGCTTGGCCCGCACCCCGAGTACGAGGAGGGTTGGCGTGAAGCCGACGGTAGCGGCTGGGCAGGAGGCCCAGTTGAAGCTACAGCCAGCGCCGGGACCTGAGCATCTGACCCCGGTGAAGGTTGGTCGCGGGCCGGTGGATCACTCTTGCAGCCCGGGGCCGAGGCGGGCTGGCGAGAGGCCGTCGGGCGCTGCTGGACAGGAGGCCCAGGGGAGTCCCGCGCCTCCGCTTGCACCCGCGCGTCCGTCCCAGATGGGGACGCTGGAGGGCTCCCCGACGCAGGTGGGTCACGGGCAGGTGGCCCTTGACTCATCCGCGAGGTCTTCTCCGGCACGATCTTCACCGACAACACATGGACCGCGTCAGTAGGTGGTGGGAAAATCGATATAGGCTGGAGTATAATCTAGCCGAAATTCTTTAAGCTAGGAGACATGGAAAATAGGGTGTACAAGACTATCCTATTTTGCCACGTTCCAACTCACCAACACGTTCCAAGATTTTGTATGGCTCGAAGATCTATTAGGTGAGCATAGGATATGGCCATTGACAAACGAACGCCTGTGCATATGCATGTAGTTTGAGCAGAATACATCACCCACTTGGAATTGTCGTTCAATTGGTTGTTTATCGGAAGACACTTTCATGCGATCTTGAGCTGCCTCCAGGTTTTTCTTCAATGACTGCAGCTGAGCAGTGCGTTCAGTAAGCACACCCAACACAGGAGAAGCCGAATCTGATTCTGGACCTAGCATCATGCCAAGATTGGGATCATGGTCATATAACGCCTTGAAAGGGGAGCAGTTCAAAGTTGAGTGAAAATGATGAATTGTACTAGAACTCTGCGAGAGGAAGCTATCAACACCACTGCTTGGGTGAGTCTTAAATCATAAAATGGAAGAACATCTCCAAACATTAGTTCACCTGCTCGCTTTGCCCATTTGTTTTGCGGGTGATAGGCAATGGTAAAATTGACCTTTGTACCAAGAGAAGAAAAAGGCGTATCTAGAAATTGCTTGTGAAAATGCAGTTACAATCCAAGATAATGGTAAGAGACATACCATGGAGCTTGACGAACACATGGGCCACTTGTTGAGCAATGTATGGGTGTCCAAGAGGAATACAATGGGTATACTTAGTGAAGCGATCAACGATGACCAAAATCACATTGTAGCCATCACAGAGGGGCAGACCCTCAATGAAATCCATCTTGATATCCCGCCATGCCCCCTTTAGTATGGGAAATGGTTGGATAAGCTCTGCTGGACGGCAATTTAGATGCTTTGCATGTTGGCATACCTCACACAGATGGACGAAATAGGTGTCCGCCGCCTTTAGCCCTGACCATGCGAACATGTGTTTAATGTGCTTATAGGTTGCATCAATGCCTGAATGTCCTCTGACTGCATTGGATGCTCGAATGCGCTTATAGGGCATCGTCAGCTTGAGCTGATGTTTCCCCCATCACTTCCAACACCAACACGGTCTG
>NW_025226159.1:0-1751 GCF_018294505.1 Triticum aestivum | reverse complement strand
TGACGGTGACAGTCACACCGGGCTTGCAAAACAACGGGTCCGCGCGCTTGCGGTCGCATGCTATCTTGTAGCACTGCCCGCACGCGGCGCCGTCATTGAACAACACGGTGCTCAGAGCCGCCGTACGCGTCCCGTAACCTTCAGCGAAGAGGTTGCCGTACCCGCATGCGCCACCTGCAATATATAATACACATTGCAACTATTAATAGACAGAAGAAAAAGATGAAGCAGCCATACACACACTAGATAGATATAGTGGCGTGACTTGACTGATTACCCATTGTGTCAGAGGCATCAGCACCACCATAGAACGTTGCATGCGCCTTCTGCCAGACGAACGGTTGCGGGGATGGCGCAGTTGCGGTGTCCGCAGCCGCAGACAGCAGCAAACTGCCGACCGCCAGCAGCACCACTGCAACAACTCGAGCTGGAGCCATATCTATGGCTGTGTGCCCTGGAAACTTGACAACGATATATGTAGCTGATCCCAAAACTGGAGCGCGCAAGCAGATGAGTACGGTCTATATTGATTTGTCGCTGATGGTTGTGTGGTGATGTGGTGCTCATCATCTCACGATCGTTTGTTTATATAGTCTTCACATGCGGTTGATTCTTTGGTACGTTGCAAGGCCACCCTGATTGGTGAATGAAGCAGCTAGCGTGCAAATGTGCCTGGCCGTGCAGCCCTGCCATGGCTTGAGGGCCAATCCACAGATATATGTACGTATGCGCAGACACATTCCTTGAATCATACTACGAGTGATCGTGTGCTGCACCTGGTCCTTAACGTCGGCGCGGCGGCGGTATCTGATGATTAGGTCGTGAAGAAACCTTGAGTTGTCAGTAAGGTACATCCACATGCATAGATCCTTTGAATCCGTCCATTTTTAATGTATGGTCGACAAGAAATTGAATATTCATCGGTTTGTTCATGTGGATCGTAATGGATGCCAAACCAGGCAACGTTCAAGAATTTGTAAAAGATCCGTAAAATCAGAAAATGTGCACAGATTTAAAGAGATGTTCTCGATATTTAAAATGTACATGTATTACAACAAATGTTGTCGGATTTTATTTTTAAATCTTGGATATTAAAAAATGCCCGTGATTTATTTTAAAAAAATCATAAATATTTAAAATGTAAAAAGGAACTAAAAAACTATGTGCATAATATTTTGAAAAGTACAAAGGAATTTGAAAAAACCGATGGAAGGCACCGCTCGCTTGATTGTATGCTACTTAATGATAAGAATAATCTTAATTAGTGTTTGCAGATTATTCCGCTTTAGAGTCAGCTTTGTGCATTAAAGAACAGGAGGCACCCATGCGATTTCAGTATTATATTGGAGATCACAGAGCAAGCTAAAGTGCAATTTACCTTTGTGCATGAAGAGAGGAGAAGTAATCATGATTCTGTTAGATTAGCTTTTTTTTTGAGCGAGTTAGATTAGCTAAATATGCTCTAGAACTTAGTGTTGGCCGCCTTGTTGGGCTTGGTATTGCACATGTTATTGTAAGCTATCCTATGAACACCCCAGTTAATGTATAAAATTCAGTAGAGTTTTCCCTCACAAGAAAGTAGACTTGTTAGACATGCTTCCTTCGGTAACTATCCTTAGGGAGAGAGGGGCATAGTTAAAATACGGGGGTGGGAGATTAGTGGGGAAGAGGACATGTCAATCTCTTGCAAAACAACCCTTACAAAACAACCCGTAAGAGCATGTCTAACTGATCCCCTATAATTTAGAGGA
>NW_025226158.1:0-7276 GCF_018294505.1 Triticum aestivum | reverse complement strand
TCGGTGTCGTGTTCGTGTGATTAATTGCTTGATTCTCGGATGATCGATGGAGTGCCTCGGATTTATTCTAACAGTATGTCGAGGATGATCAAACCATCGCCCGTGTTTACTCCTCGGAGACGGGCGCATGGGGCAATCTCATCTCGAAGGTCTCTCCATATCACAAGTTTAAGTCTGGTTGTCGTGTGTTGCTTGCTGGTAACAAACTGCACAGGCTGTCCAAGGGGGATACCTTAATTGAGCTTGATTTGGAAGGGCAAAGTCTCTGTGGTCATGGTGCCTCCCGGTACAAAGGAACTTGGCCATCGTCAGCTCATCTTGGCCGAGAATGGCACTGTTCGCTTTGCCGTTTTGTCTTACCCACGGTTTCAAACATGGCAGCGGGACGTCAATAGTCGTGGTGTTGCCACATGGGTGCCGTGGAAGACAATTCAAATTCTTGGCCTCCCTCCCCAGATTGAGTCACCGAGGATGAAAACTATACTATGCTATGATGACGACACTGATACGACTTTTATAGATATGGATGGCGATGTATACATGATTCAACTTAAGTCGATGCAATCCAAGAGAATTTATGGAACTGATGGTGACTTTAACTTCTATCCTTTCATGAGTTTCTATCCACCAAGTGAGTGCTCATCCCTGTTCATATCATATAGGAGTAATAATAACCCAATCTAGTTATGTTGTATGCATGTTTGCTCAAATACAATTATTATGATTCTTGAATGAACTTAGTAAGCAAGTCCTGGTAGTAAAACTTAGTTAGTAACTGTCCCTTTTCTAGATAAATGAACTTATAGTTGTGTTACTTTTGTATAATAAGATAATCTTATCATCCAATATAGTTGTCTTTTGCCTTTTATACGATTCTCAACCAAACATCAAAATGTTAGATCCATGTCATGTTTGAAACCTCAAAACTAGTTATATAGTTCTTCCCTTATTATTTGTTTTTATCTTGGCATTAAGCCTTGGCACAGCGTTAAGCTGTTGCCTTGTGACCATGAGGTCACGGGTTTGAGTCCTTGAAACAACTTCTAGTAGTAATGTAGGGAAATGCTGCATACAATAGACCCAAAGTGGTCGGACCCTTCCCCGAACCCAGCGCAAGCGCGAGCTACGTTCACCGGACTTCCCTTTTTGGTATTAAGCTCAACTCCATAAAATAACTTGCATTGAATCCACACTTTTTGAAATACTTGTATTTTTAGCATTTGTTCATGACCCCTTCTGCAGGTGACTAGTACATAGGTAGCACATAAAAATAAATTTAATTTCTTGTCTCTGGCTTCATTTGTTTAACATGTAATACCCAAGATCAATTTTACTGTAAGAGTTCGTTATTTTTAGCATAATCTTGTCTGGTTACATGACAGGGGATGAGTTCACATGAGAAGATTTGTAGGCCATGTCCTTTTTCCTTTTTATTGTATCAACTAAATTCCGAGTACTATTGGAGTATTCCTTGCATTTTACAACCTACGTGGTACTGTTTATCTATTGCTAGTCTTAAGAAGGGGGTTATAAAACTTGTATAGAGTTATAAAATTGAGTTAATTCTCTGACTCCTTATGTCGCAGCTGTGGTGGAGCTAGAATGTTGCATCATAGATAGGACGCCTGTTCTGTTTGATGTGCTAATGTTGTTTGGAATGGTTCACGGGTAAGAATATCATCTGAATATAAAGTTTGAGAGTTTGTACTGTTAGAATTTTCTTTTCTTTTTGGGAAGTGCTTCGATGCAGCTACGGGACAACTAGTTACCGGAACATAACACATCAATCAGTAACTTCCAGACGCGGAGCTGTTGTGCCATGTGCAACTTGTAGATTCAGAAATCGGGTCTTCGTTTAGCATAGCAATGTGTTTTCAGAATTACAGATAAAAGTGGATGCTCTGCTATTTCACCTTGACTAGGAGTCTTAAGAGTTAAAACTGACTGCAGAGACGATGCTAAATGCAATCATGAAGATATATTCTGAAAATTAAGAGTTGAACCACTCCCAGTTTGTCCTCCATTAGACTAGAATTAATTCAATCAACTATCTCATCATGCCTAGAGTTCTCCTCGGTTGCTGTTTTAGAATCTGTAACTTGGAAGCTATATATTACTAATCCATTTTCTTGTTACAAAAATACCTTCACCCTGAAAAATTACGGTGTCAAAAGGCTCAAAGTATTTAGTTGGTGCCATGATCAGTTTGTACGCACATCTTGTTCATACTACATTGTTGTACAGATGCTACTACTAGGTTTTGAGTTTATTTGTATCAGCTTACTAGTGGTTAACAATTTTGTTTTCTCCAGGTGAAGGCAAGTAATGGTTGCTGTAGTTCTCGTTGCTGAGTTTGTCACATCACATCAATTTAGTCTACGGTGCTCATATGTTACCTGAAATAACTCCCTGAACATGTGCCTTTGTCTACCTTAATTTGTTTCTAATGCATCAATTTTAATTCAGATTTGGTTATATTTTGTTTACCTATATTTTTCTGATGTAACGAGATGCTTTCGAATAACCCAGCCAGGGAATTTGCGCTCCCCAAGTGATATCTGAAGTCGGATCTGTCGCATCTTTGTTATTCTTACATGGTTGTGCCTGGCTTCTCTTCTCTTCCACCATGAGCTAGAGTTTTGGAGTGTACTTCTAACTTTATTAACCATCAACAAGAATGAAGTAATAGAATTAGGAATAATACCTTGCGAGAAAAAAAGATTAACAAGATTGATTCTCTTGTGCAGATCTCTTAGAACAATACCCTGAAATTGAATCATACCATCTTTATACATCCGTGTTAGCAAGCCTCGCTGATTATTTTTTTGCTTAGTTAGAGCATCTTCAACAGGTGCACAAAAATTTCGCGCCCCAAAATAGTTTTAGCGCGCCACTGTAGCACTTTTAGTACGCCGGACCCATTGTTGCTTTAGCTGATGCCCAGAAACGCGCGCCCAAAAGAACATGCAGTATAAATTGTGAAGCGCGCGTAATCCAGTTGCCTCAAATTTTCAGTTTTTGATAGCGTTTTTCAGCGCGCGCCCAACCATTTTTTGTGCTCGCACTGTTTTACAGTTTTTGCTGGAGCTGTCCAGCGCCCAAAAAACCTGAATTTTAGCGCGTGGCCCAGTTTTTGGGCACCTGTTGGAGATGCTCTTACAGTATAGTGGAAAACAGTGCCATGCTTCTTCTGTTGGGCTGGACAGGCAGATGTACTATCAGGTGGCAAGCCAACCAGGACACGAGATATCATCTGGTTCTTACCATTAGCCCATTGTATCTTGCATATAATCTCCCGGTAGCGGATGGATATCCCAGCGCGAAGCGCGTCCAGGAAGGCGCACGGGTGGCTCGACGTGGGGAGCGGCGAGTCGAGCAGCTGCGGTGCTGCTCGCCGTCGGTGGCATTGCCCCGCCTTTCCTTGGGACACTTAGTCTCCACGCGACGGGTGATTCTTTTCCTCCTCTGTGGCCTGGCAGTTGTGTTCTGCTCAAGGAGACACCCGATCCTTTCTATGTGGCCATCTTCTGGCAGCAAAAATCTATGTTCTGCGGAACTTATTCATCTTCTGATGGTGTGGCACCTTTCGATCCAGGCTGGGAGGTTGTGGCCTCCTTCAGAGATGGAGAAATAAAGATATGAATGCTATACAAAAAGGAACTTCGTGTCGCCGGCCCCCAAATTTTTCACAGTTTTGTTGAAGCATAAAATCATTACGTTTGAAAATTAGCATGTTTCTACAATTTACTGGGAAAATCAAGAAACAGCGGTCTACAGTGCACCGGCCGTCCAGCTGCCTGGTACACTAGTGTATTTTGCACACATTCACATCCAGGCGAGCTTCAGAAGCGTCGGCACCGGCAACACATTTCACCGGCAATGGCCCTCTAGTTGAACACTTGCTCACTTCAGTAGCTGCTCACCTGCCATTAATGCAAGAGCAACAATGGCTAATGACTAAAGAAAACTAAGGACGCCGATATCCATCACACGTGTGACATAATAGGTATTCGCCCACACACAGTGTGTGGCATGAGCAGGGGGCAGCCCACACGGGCTGTGTGTGAGCGAAGAGTAGAATTCTCCATACGTGTGGGCGTAGCTACTTCGTGCCACACGTCCAACAAGTACTACTCATCCCCATCTCACGCGTGTGGCACGAAGCAAATATGCTCACACGTCCTGGCACAGCTACATTAGGTACTCGTGGGATGACGATTTAGTTGCCATCTGGAATGGCAGATGTAGTTATTCGGGATGGCAAATATGGTTGTAAAAGCATGTCAACTCTCTCTGTTTTGGTTAACTATAGTTGTCATGTCTAATTTATGATAGTTGCCGCGTGTAATCAAATCATAGTTGTCGTGTGTGATTAACTACTTGCCACATATGATCAATAGTTGCCATGTGTGTTTACCTAGTTGCCACGTGTGGTTAATCACAGTTGTCATGTATGTTTATCTGATTGCCACGTACGCGCAACTGCAGTTGCCGTCTAGCAAACGGATCATAGTTGCCATCCAACAACGTACGACTGTCGTGTAGGCGAAAAGCAGTTCGCCCATACGCGCGTGGACTAGGGTGGCTGTGTGGGCAGAAACTAATTCGCCCCACAGCGCAGCTGGCAACCACGTGCTGTGGGGCGTGTGGACGACCTCTCCAACGCCCACACACCGGCCTTGTCCTACGTGGCACGCGAAAACTGCCTCGATATGTCAAGATTCGTGCAAATTTAACTGAACGATGATTCAAGCGTGTCGGCGAGTTACAATGTTGCCACACGTGTGGGCATTAGTGTTTTCGAAAAATAAATACACTTTGCCGGGTGTCGTGCTCACTATTTGCCATGTGCAGTACTTTTGGGAGTGCTCGGTAAAGGAGTGGCGTCCCATAGATAGCTCTTGACAAAGACCCCAGTAGCCGAGTTCGTGATGAAAGAAACTCAGCAAATACAAAAACACCCGGCGTATAATATTTTATCCTAGTGAACATAAAAATACAAATGGCAAGTGGCAAGTTGTCGACATGATTGCGTAGACTTCAATCCTATGGAGTTTCAACTGGATTTAAATATACGACCATACGATATACGCTTAGATGCATGCACATAGAGATAGGGTTTCTAAGTTCAAAACTACAAGAGAATATACGCTAGTCTTTGGGCTCAGCAAGTCGAGTTTTTCTTAAGAAGAATTCTCCTCCAGATAAGATAATAAACGTACATATTATCCCTGATAAAAATAATAATAAACGCATATATCCCGTGCACTGCAGATGCAGCCCTCGCCCCTCCAGCAGGAACCTCAAGTCAATCATGCAGAAACAAACCCCGTGCGTTCCTTCGTCTATCTAGGTCTTGTTGGCGGCGTAGACATGAAACGCCTCAAAGTCCAATCCAATGAGGAGGGCGCCGTGATGCCCCGCCGCCGCAGCCCGCGGCTCCATCTACAAACCCACGCCGGTCCCCATATCCACGCCAGCGATGAGGGAGCAGCAATGGTCGGCCGTCGTCGCTGCCGTCGCACCTCATCGGAGGCGCCTGCCTCCCTGCTCGATAATGAAGATATGCTCTGGGAGATCCTCCTCCGTCTTCCGTCTCAGCCGTCTTCCCTTTTGCGCGCATCAGCAGTCTGCAAGAGGTGGAGACGCCTCGTCAATGACCCTCAGTTCCTCGGCCACTTCCGCACCCACCACCGCACGCCGCCCCTCCTCGGCGCCTTCGTGTGCCGCCGCCCCCACATGGCAACCGAGTTCGCCCCTATTCTAGGTCCTACTGACTGCATCCCTCCTGAGCGCTTTGACCTCGGAAGCTGCAGCAAGTGGCCTGCTGATCGCCATTTGCTTGATTGCCGCCACGGCCGTGTCCTCGTGAAAGACGACTTAAAGCATGAGGTTGTTGTCTGTGACCCCATCAGAGGCGAGCACCGCCGCATGTCCATTCCGCCGGTGTTCAAGAATACTCGTGCCTACATCCACGGGGCAGTGCTCTGTGCAGCCGCCGACGACCATGACCACGTGCATGGCAGCTGCCACTCTACCTCCTTCAAGGTGGCCTTGTTGTCCATGTACAGGCAGGATAGGCGTCCAGTCGCCTGTCTTTACTCCTCAGAGACTGACACGTGGGGAAATCTCATCACAGTAGTGGAACCATGTGAGCCTCCTGGTTTTCTTATTCCTGTTACTCTTATTGGTAATGTCCTTTACTGGAGCATACTTGAGTTTGATTTTGATAGGCAGAGTCTAGCTATGATCAAGGGGCCTAGTGGTATAAATAAACTCCACAGATTTCATATCATCATCAAGACAGAGGATGGGGGTGTTGGTCTTGCCGTATTATCTACACCGAGAATTCGCATATGGCAAAGGAAGGTCAATTGTGAGGGTGCTAGCACATGGTTGTTGCAGAAGACCATTGGCATGAATAAAATTCTTAGGATCTCTCCTCGGATTAAGAGAAATATGGGACGGCTGATGGGGTACGATGAGGATACTGACGAAATATGTTTGCATATATATGGCAGTGTCTATATGGTCCAACTTAAGTCAATGCAATACAGGAAACTGTATAAGACCAATTATTATACAAACTATTATCCTTTCAAGAGTTTCTATGTGTCAGGTGATCTTTCATCCCTACTCCTTATTCTACATATAGGAGTATAATCTGGATTATGTTTTTGACATGATTGTTTGAATACTTCCATTTTCATTCTTAACTGCTCAATAACAATTTAAACTCAGTTACTACTTGCCCCTTTGCGAGATAGACAAACTTATAGCAACATTGTTTAGTACTCCCTCCGTTCCAAAATAGATGACTCAACTTTGTACCAACTTTGGTACAAAGTTGGGTCATCTATTTTGGAACGGAGGGAGTATATGTTATCATTCAGTATGGTTGTGTTCACTCTTCTTAGATATCAAATCGAATGTCAACTGAGTAACTTAGTTGGCGTGGTAGTAGCCTTTCCTACTATCTTCAAGTTCCAAAAAACTCGGTTGGCATGTTTGGAATCTCAAAGCCATTTGTATTGTTTTAGTATTTTTTTTGTATGTGTTTTCCAGGTTCTAATCTTAGCATCTTATCGACAATTTTGGTGGAATCAATACTTCCTGAATAATAATGTTTTTTTTTCACTTGTTCATATGCCCCCACCAAAATTTCACGACTACAATTCTATCCCACAAAGCTAATGAATCTTTTGTCTATGTGACTCCATTTATTTTTGATCTGGTTATAATCTTAGCTCCATGTCAACAACTTCCATTTACGCCC
>NW_025226157.1:44444-47988 GCF_018294505.1 Triticum aestivum | reverse complement strand
ATGAATCTAATAAAGTAATTTTTGTTTTGTAGATGTTGATATGTTTTTATAGACTTGGTCAAACTTAATGAAGTTTGACTTAGGACAACCCTAGAACTTCAATTATTTTGATACCGAGGGAGTACATTAGTATAAAAGCATATTTACATTTTGTAATAAATATTATAATCCCACTTGCATTTCACATGAGAACAAAATATTTCTCAAGCCGTAAGAATAGATTTTACAGCACGTTGCATCTTTTTACCTATGAAATTGATTCTTAATTTGTAGTAGTTAATGCTTTTTAGAACACAATATTTTTATAACAATAAAATTGTAGAAAAAAGAAGGAAGTTATATGGGCCATGATAATAGCATGTTGATCAAGCGCTTCCGATGTAGGTAGCTTCCCTCTCACCCACATAAATCAGTGTGTGTCTTTTTTTCCGTGAAAACTTCCACTCTTATAGTGAATTGTCATGGCAGTATAAAGAATAACAAACTAGAAAAAATATGGACAACGAGTTGTTGGGTTGACGCCTCATATTCGGATTCAGGTTTGCCTTTTTGGCTACAATATAGTGGGATGCTCCTTTGTGTTCTAAAAGAATTTAAAGTTTCAATCCAATGTTTCTATTTACCTATGACACTAATATTTAAATCAAGAAAGAAAGTTTCCAAATATAATATTAGTACATAGCTACCTCTTCTTGTTAATGATTTAACCCTATTTTTGATGCATACCATGAGAAGTTAAATTCTTAATTTAACAAATAATAAATATATTTTTCACTCGTAAGCACATTATTCTTGAGGACTGGGGCACACACACGACGGTAACCACAGTTCCCGGTAATAAGAACAATAACCCATGTTAGCACTCCCAAGTTTATTTATTGCTCGTAGCAATGGCCACACAAAATGGGAAAATTCTACAGCCTAATAATGGCATGCGCACAACGAACTCGTAGTTAGCGTTAGCAAAAAGATTGCACAGACTCAGAGTCACAAGGGATGTCTCGGTGCTAGCATGCACTTGGCTTTGTGATTATGATCTGGCTGATTATTAGATCTCTTCCGATGCACATGTGGTTAGATGATGTGCTAAGTACATTCAAGAGTTTAGCAGCTAAACTCATCAATGAATAGGTGTTTAGCATGTTGTAGCTAAGCTCTGTTTATTAAATTATTTAGCAAGTAAATTCTACCATGCATTGGTAAGCTTTCTTCAGCTAAGTGTTTTCCCTAGGTTCACACGCTTGTCATTGTTTCTTCCTCGGATCATCAAAGTGTTCTCTCTCCTCCTTAATTGCTTTGGCATGTCTTTTTTCGCTTATGAGGCATGCTTAGCACATGTACACCATGGTGCACTAGAAAGGGCTCACGAAAATGCTCTATTTACACCCTGTTACTGCAGGGCTGCAGTGGTCGTTGCAGTACCACAATACCAGTGGCGAAAACTGGGTTCTGTAGGGGGGCTGGTCCCCGTAACAGTAGTGATTTAGTGCTAATTTACCCACAAACAGTGCAAAATTAAAGGTTATTTCCTGTTAAAAGCCTATTCTCTAATGACTTGGCCCTCCCAATCGATTCTAACAGCACTCGAAACCACTGATACAATTTTCCTGGCTCCGCCACTGCAAAGTACGCTGCCTCGTTATTCAAATTCTTGGACGAGAATATCACGGGTCATCGCATTATGGGACCAAAACACAACACCAAAAGTTAACTTTCTACAGCCTAGCATAGTTTTAACACTGGGACTATGCGAAAGGACAAAAACACATGGGAAATGAGACGAAAGAACAGTCACTACAAAAGCTACAGGCAATGAAACACTCCATCGAGGTCGTACACATGAGTTAGATATCGGTGTTGCTTCGCGTGCAAGCGTCTCACTGTGGACGTTGGGGCGCAAGTACCGCTGGCGCCGGCGAAGTGGTGCGTACGCACTTCATAAACTTACCGGGCCGCCCGGAGCAACCGCCGACGGAGGGCTTTGCCGCCGACGTGTTCCGGGCCATAGACCCGAGGCAGCTATACATGCACATAAGCCGGCCAGCCGGGCCTCGGATTAATATTACTGCTTTCTTCATGAGTAGAAAGTAGAGTAGAATGATTACAGTAGAGCGGAGAGTAGCTACTTACGTTGAGTCGCCGAGGCAGAGCAGAGGAGAATCAGCACTGCCACGGCGCGTGCTAGTGCCAAAAAAGAAGAAGAAGAACGCTCCATGATCGGTCACTCTCGAGCTTCTCAGTTCTGCTTCTTTTATAGGGCAACTCTAACTGCTGTACTTGTACGTAGTCAAAGAAAATAAGTGACTGGTAGGCGAGTTCTCTTCCTCTTCTTCTTCTTGCCGACTAGGATGGAAATTGAGCATGCATGCATGCTAGTGCCACCATGGTCCAAGTCGTCAGTAAAAGTGTACGGTATACGGACTCCAGTGTTTGCACAAGCATTGCGTTCTCAACGTGGCACATGATTCCTTCCACCAACTCTAGTTTATTCTCGTAGAACACGCGTTGTGGATTATACAGCACAATTCCTTCTAGTTTCTTCTTCCCAAAATTAGTCGGAATCAGCACTTCTATACATATTCTGTAGGAAGGCTTCATTATTACAACCGAAAAGTCTTGAAATTATAGTTTAATTCAAAGTTTTTTTGCATGAAATTTCACTTGACAGACCTCCATATTATAGTTGTAAGTTGACTAGAAAATTTGGATTTATAATGTCGTAGTTGGCAAGCTTTTGGCTTTTGGGATGTACTTCTATAGGGAAACGTAGTAGTAGGAAGTTCCCGAAAGTATCTTTCTCAGCTCGAGCTCAAATGCTCCTTCTGTGAATAGTCCAAACGAAAAAATGGGAAGAAAAAAACTGACTTTTTTTTGTCACATGCAAAGTTTTATCAAGAGATCACATTGGTGGAGGTCGTGAAAAAAAAACAAAATCAGAGCTCCAAATGCGTTTGAAAGTACTATTTTCAGAGCATTGATTTTTTTCCATGCCTTCCACCAATGTGAGTTCAGGATGAAATTTTACGTGCACTCCAAACATTGCTTAAAGTTTACCCCAAAAAAGTCGGAATCTTTTAGATAGTCCATGTCCTCACGTTCCCTACTTGTTCTAGTTAAGCATGCATGCTAGAGTTCAACAGTCAAAGTCATCCCACCATAGCATGATTGCTCGAGTGTTGTGTGTACACTCTGGTTGTACGTGTTTCCACATTCAACACGCATTGCTCGTACTTAGAAATGCCCTAGGTACTAGAATAAAACCTAAGCTCGGCCAGAGCACGAAAAATTGGTTATATACAGGCCCAAGCTCTGCACGGTGAGAAGCCCAAACTTGACGGTGAGCTCAATGCTACGATGGAAAAACGACCTTGAGGCAGCCACTCAGCGGATACGCACGGCCTTGGAGCTGCTACTTCGCAGATGGTAGTGACCTAGCACAGCAATGGAGACGATGCAACCATCGCCAGCGGTGACAACCTCAATGCAAGCCAACGGACTCGGGTCATCGGTGTTAGAGGTACGACTGATAAACCAAATGATGAAG
>NW_025226157.1:26966-44218 GCF_018294505.1 Triticum aestivum | reverse complement strand
CTTTTATATTTATATATGAATTTGGATCATAACATAACATAACAATGAGAGATGATGGGGGTGCGGATTTTGGGGGGTTGGGTTGCACGCAAAGCAGAGCGGTTCATGTGACCTTTTTATATGGTGGCTGATCAACGACCTCGGGCTCGAAATTCAACGGATGTAGATAGAGCACATGTGGTTGATTAGCTTCTAGATACTACATTCATGAATTACATGTTTTATATGATTTTATTCACAATAAATATATATTTTAAAGTGCACAAACAGTTTTTTACAGTGTACAAACATTATTAAAATCTACATGCAGTCTTTTGGAAACACATATATACTTCATTATAATGTCACGTTCATTTTTTATTGGAAATAAACATGTATTAACCTATGGGAAGAGTTTTTTTTACATTGCTATAAACATTTTCTTAAGCATGTCAATTTTTTGAATTACGTGATTATTTTCTTTAAAATGACTCGTACATTTTCAATAGTAGGAAACTTTTTTTCCATTATGCACACATTTATTTTTACATTCTATACACTTTTTTGAAAAAACTTGTCATGGAGGCATGTTTCAAACTCTTTAAGATTTCTTGAAATGTAACGTACATTTTTTGAATGTACGAAACATTTTTTGCAAATGACACAAACATTTTAAAAAAATTGTACGAACATGTTTTAAAACATCATGTACATTTTTTAAATGCCACAAACAATTTGTGCACATGAGTAACATTATTCAATACACATTTAACATTTTCCAAATCAATGACTAAAATTCTTTTTATAATTTGCTAATATTATCTTATAATATTTCCAAATAAAAAAAGTTAGAAAATAAAGCAAAAAAGTAAAATAAAAATGAACTATAAAGGAAAAACATGAATGACAGCAGCAGGACACAGCCATGTGGTTACTGGGTCCGTGCAGACGGAATCGCTGCGAGCGGCACATAGCTGCGCCTGACCAAACCTGTTGAAAATCCAAACTCCTGCTTAAAAAAACCAAGCACTCTTTCTAAACCGAACTGGTTTATCCCCATCCGATTGTCTTGGTTTATTTCTTCCTCGTCCTCTTTTACTTTCTTTTTCCATTTTTTTCTAAAAGAATTTTTCTTCATTTTATTTAGTTGGCTATATTCTTTTCCTCACTTTCATAATTTTTTAAAAATCGTAGATCATTTTCTTTCCTTTATGTACGAATCCTTCATCATCCTGTTTTTACTTATTTATTTATATTGTCTTTTCTTTTGCAACAAATACATAGATATTTTTTGGTTAGGATCAGTATCATTAAAATTTAAATATGTCCATGTACCTTGTTGAAAATACGAATGACGTATTTACTCTATATTTGTATAAAAAGTAACTTAACCAATGTCCCATTAATAATTTGGTAGTATTAAAAATCTGATGTCAGATTTTTATCCATAGAAAATCAAATTTTTTATGGCAAATTATTGTCGCGAGGATGGAAATTTCCTTTAGGAAGCATGGTAAATCCTGGCAAAAACGGCACATTGCCAGGATTTGCTTGCTAAAGATAATTGCCATCCTTGCGACAACTAAATTTGCCCAAAAATATGTCCAATTTGCCAAAAAACTAACGTACGATTTGTAGTTGAGTAATTTGTAACTCCAGGAGAACTCTTTTAAATAGTGGGTTCCCAGTTGTATTTAATATAGATGAAAAAAATCTCTCAAATTGTATAAATAGACTTTACAAAGGATGCATTTTTACCTATGAGGTTTATTCTTTAAAATCTAAATATCCGACGTTAGATTTTTCACACATAACAAACTGAACGTTTTTCATGGCAAATTATAGTGGCACGACTATGTCAAAATTCGTTTACAACACACCGTACTATCCTGGCAGAAAAATGGACAGAGTTCGATTTGCCATGCTCGCCAAGTTAACTTGTCAACCTCCGGGAACATAATTTGCCAGGAAAAATGTTTGATTTGCCATGCCTAAAAATCTAGCTTTCACAGGATATTCAGAGTCCTATTATTAAGCTATAGTTTTGTTAATTCTTTTTTGATAAAGAAATATTTTTATATGAATAAGTGTAGAAAAAGGTGGAAAGCAATTATCCCAATTGGCTATGCTAATGGCTGGTTAGTTCAACGCTTCCAGTGTAGGTGGCTTCTCTGTCATTTATAGAGGGAGTTGGTGGCATGCCAATGGGAGCCTCCGCTATCGTCATTGAAGGCCTTACTGATTCGGCTAGACTCAAAACTAATAAATGCAATGAAGCTATTTCTTTGGCCCTTGAACTTAACTTCACTGGTATGCAGGTAGGGTCCGATTTTGCAGCAATTATTCAGGATATCTCTCAGCGATGCACATCTTACAATGAAGTTTCTTTTGTCGATAAAAAGCTGGATTTCAGTGTCGATGCTCATGCTCTAACTAAGGCCGCATATTCTCTATAATTAGGCCGACATTTTTTACTTGTTAGTTTACCTTATATTAGTTGTATACCCATGAACATTGTTGCGTAATAAATCCGCGTTTAGACCCTATAAAAAACTAAGGCGGGAGTTGGGAGCGCCTTGAATTGGTGTGGGTCTACGAAAAAAGGCACAAATATGGACGACGAGATGTTCGGTGGATGACTTAGGATGTTTGACTGCTAGTTTGACTTTTCTTCTAAAAAGTAGTGTGATGCTACTTTTTGTTTTATATATGAGAAAGCTTTCAATTTTCAATTGAATGTCTTTTTATATAATGCCAGCATCAAGCAAACAAATTAATTGTTTTCTTACCACTTGCTTCATCTCAGGATTCATCCTTCTTTCATATTCGTTGACCGGCATAGCCCTCTCTTCCATATATATAAGATGTGTACATATAAAAGGGCTTATTCCTCTAAGTCATCCATGGAATACCCGAAAGCTTTCTTGTGTTTCTTCAAAGTTTCGATGAGTTCATTCTTTTCTTCAACTGAAAGGTTAGCACTTATAATAACAGGGTATGTATTTTATTCATCTAAAAACTCATACCTTAATTATTTTGGTAGAGGCTTGAGCTCAGGAGGAGGGAGTCCCTCATCACCTTTATTTTTGGGTACCTCAAACTTCTCCGTGGTGGTAGGTTCTTGTAATGGTGCCTTGTCAAGGTGTTGGTAAATCTCGATCTTATCTGGATCTTCAGGACTTCGATCATAATCATTGAAACTCATTTCATGTTCACGTGCTGGTGTCCCAAAATATATGGAGGCGAGTTTTGCAATTGTGTTGTCTTCGATGTTATCATACTCACTTGGCTATGGAGGATTCTTAAACCTGGAGAAAATAAATTATCTTCCTTCTCTTACAAAGCAAAGCGAGACCACCTCTCTTTTGCAATCAATCTTGGCTCCTACAGTGTTAAGAAAATGTCTTCCGAAAATAATTGGACAAAGATCATCTTCAGTGATTTCCATAACAACAAAATCCAAGGGGGTAAGTGAAAGTCCCTTAGACAACATATAAATCAGGTAATATACCATAAGGTTTTCTAAATGTTCCATTTGCAAGTCTAAGATCCATTTCGGTGGTTTGGACTTCACTAAAATGGATTTTGTCGAGAATCTCAACATAAAGAGTATAATGTATCAAATTAGTCGAGGAGCCCATATCACAAAGTCCATTGTAAGAGGTGCTACCGAAACAACAATGTACCGTAGGTTTACCTGTGTCTCCTGCCTTAACACGTCCCTTGACAAAATATATTACTTATTTTTCCATGGTAGCCACGTTATTATTACTAGCTTCTTGATCTGCTCCTTCTTTTCAGGGAGCAACTTAACTTGAACTGCACTTATATCTCGGTTCTCTCCTTTCTTTTGTACTAGCTTTTTGTGCTCATGCTCCAGTCATGTGGCTCTCCGAGGTAGAGTAATTCCTTCACAGGCTCATAATTATCTTCAACGGGAGTTTCCGAGAACTCAACGGGAATTTGTGTTAACCCATCTCCTAGCTACCATTATACTGAAATCCGGCAACCCCATTTCATTGCGTCTTGATCCCATGACCCACCAGGACGTGGAAAATACTCCCTCCGTTCGAAAAAACGTGTCCCTCAAATGGACGTGTCTAGCACTAACTTGGTGCTAGACACATCCATTTGAGGGACAAGTTTTTTTGGACGGAGGTGTACATAAGGCAAAATTTGTACAACAGAGAGAAGTCACTCTGAATTTCGTCCAAACCATAAACCACGACATGATCACCTTAGTATATTATACATATACTTGTCTACGACTGTTAAAATAGAAAACGTACAACATGAAAGTCGTGTGAAACATTTAGATGAAACTACTTGTCAAAGGGAACTTCAAACGTCTATCGTGCGTGATGAATTTGACAAAATTCAATAAAAATAGCTTCAAACATGAGCAAAAAATTAAGCATTCGTGGTCGATGAAACTATGAATCTTTCTCGTGTAGACCTTATCTCAAATCGGAGCACCGTTGTATAGATTAGAAAAGACTACGTGGAAGAGACTAAGAAGTCTTGTTAAAACAGAGCACACAAATGCATTCCTACGGTATAACAGAAAGATGTAGATCTACTCATCTACAACCTTTAAAACAGAGATTGTACAACACGAAAGTCGTGTGAAACATTGAGATGGAGCTACAGCTCAAAGGAAATTTGAAATGGTCGACCATGCGCGGCGAATTTGAAGAAATACATCCAAAAGAGCTCCAAATATGATCACAAAATTGAGCATTTACAGTCCACGAAACTACAAACCGACCATCTGAATGAACCCACAACATTGATGTGCATCTTTTTCATATGGACATAATCTTGAAACGGAGCACGTTGTATAGATTAGAAGGGTCAGGTGAAAGAGATTAAACGGATATTAATTAGAAGACATGCAAACTCATGTACAAGCTGCACCTAGCCTGCACCAACGCACATGTAACTGCTCCACAAGAACCATCCATGTGCGCTCTTTTGCAATGCTCGAGCCTAGCTCGCTGGAAACGGCCGAATCAAGCATTCTAGCGATGCAGGCCTAGAGGTGCTTTAAAGTTCGTGTTATGTAGGCCAAAGAGTGGACGCAGGCAACCAAATGAATCAAATTCTTCCGGCGTGGGTTTGATTGTACTTTATACAGGCAACCAACACGTCGAGAGTAAACATACCGAATATTCGCAATAGTTTTAAACGAAATTTCACACGTTCATGCGGAACATACATAAGTTCCATGGATTTTATTTTCAGATTTTTTTTGAAACTTTCAAATATGCTTTTTAATTTTTAAGAAGCCCGGGCACCAAAAATCTGAACTCAGTCCATATGGCTTCCAATATGTATTTTGGAGCACTAAATAGACAGTTTATTCATGCAACACACTGATTAATTAGAGTTCACAATAAAGTATATATAAAAGCAGTACAATCATCCTCATATTAATTTATTGTCATACACCATCTTCCTAATGATTTCCAGACACTGGGACTTATAAGATATCAGTGGCTCACACACCCTTGACAATAGGTGTACGTAATAGTCAATGAAAACTTTCCAAGACTCTGGCGGAGCACTTGCATGTGTCATATATATACATATCAATTTAGAATAGCCTGCTGCAGGGTCTTGCGGTGCGGTCGGGGGAGCTGTGGTGTTTGGGCGCCCGTTATGGCGTCTACCAATGCAGCCATGCGTGCTCGCACCCTGCGGCGACGGAGGACCAAAACTCGGACGGCTTCCATCCAGATGAACTGCATATATGCACAGCATAAATTTATATACGACTATACAAGCCTAGAATATAAGAGCTGGTGCACGAAACATGCATTAACCTGATTAACTACTAAGTACAAACCTTGTGTGGCCGTTGAGCATGGCAGGGAGCAGCATATGAATATGATAACAAGGATTGCCAAGGAACCTGCCATGGCAGGAGATGAGGAGCGTTCCATCGTCCTCTACTCAACAGTATAAGGTGTGCCAGTTTGCCTTCCCTTAGGAGCATAACCTCAGTAATTTATATGTACATGCACAGTCAAGGTTGTAAGTTCATTGCTAGCTTAGCTCCTGCGCGGAAGATTCCTCTTGATGAGAGCTACAACGACTCCCATGGTCAAAATCATCGACCCTCGGTCAATGTTTTGACAAAAATTTCTTTCTGATGATAGTAACTGTCGGAGACTAGCTCCAGCTGTGCGTTCGAGTCCACGATAGCACATGTTGGGGCCAACCTGTCAGAGAAGGAGGCGACACACAACACGCTGACCAGTGATGGCTGGAGCACGGGCGCACCACCACCCCGCTGCGAGCACTGTCGCACCGCCCCTCCCCCTGTCCCCATCTCGGAGCACCAACGACACACACGGAAGAGCACCACACTGCACCGCCGCTGCACAAGCCGCTCCGGTGCGGCAGAACCCCGTCGTGGCCGGATCCGTGGAGGGGATTTCCCCAGTAATGTTGCTTGGGACCATGGTTTGGCCGCACCTATACTCGGTGCCGTACATCATCTCACATCATATTTGGGGATTTGAGCCTAATGTCTATCATATTTTATGGTAAGAATTATCAACCACGGTTTAACAGCCCTAGTGTTGCTAATAAACCTACGGCATGGCAAGTGCCATAGTGAGTAAAATATGAACTTTGCATCGGTGCATGTATTAGTTTTCTCACTGTTCAACATTTTATGTTGCCTCGTTATGTGCAACAGCATTGTTATTCATTTTTTACATGTCTGTACATCAACATGGTTATTTGGGTCATCTATATCTTTTGAGTAATTTCTTGAAAAATAAAATCGTAGCAACAACAGGATAGAGATAGTTATGTGAAAGCACATGAAATCTTTCATTTTTTGAGAGCACAAGAGTATTTTCTTCTAAGAACGCAAAAGTATCCTTTTTGCATGAAAAAATTAACATGAACACACATAAAAACATCGATGTACCATGCGTGCACTGTAGCCATTCTATAAATAAATATCCAAAAATATACTAATTGGTTTATTTGCATGGGACAATCAGGAGGGGAATCAGCATTGGGGCACTCCTTGGGCCCACGTAGATTCAGAAAAGAAAGGGCATAGCCCTGGTCCCCGATACTATTCTAGAATTAGCTTAATCTTTGAAGTTTGAGTGATAAACTGGCTCGTATCCCCATGGAAGTAGTATTAATCGAACGGCACCGAGCGTGGGTGCTGGTGGACCATGGTCCAGAATCACACCTCTCGGGATTTCCCTGACGGAGACAATTGGGCGGCAGCGGTGAGAGGGGAAGTAGGGGGTGGCCTCTGTGGTGCTGAGATGCATAGTCGAGTAGCCGACCGATTCAACTCTTTTTTGTTTTGAAATGGACCGATTCACCTTTGGGGAGGACTAAGCCAAACGATTAAAATTTGACGACTGATTATACGTAAGCATTAACCGTCTCGACTGTCTGCCATATGCCCCCGTGTCTTCTAGGTCGCATCTCCGTCCTCGCCTCTCTCTGTCATCAACCAAAGAGCACAATTGCTCAAAAAAATAATGATGACCGCAGCGGCAAGCACGCCCCCAGTCACCACCGCCGAGGTTTGCTGTAAGCAAACTCTTGTAGTTGGGCCACCAGGTATTGCAAGTAGCCACACGGCAGCTGCTACCACAAGCATCCGCGACATCTCTCACGTGATGCGAGCCGGGCCCCTGGGGGTGCTGCATGGGAAGGTCGTGAGGGCGCTTTGGCGGTGAGTGTTGGAGTCCTCCTGGTCTTCGCCGGGGTTCTGCAAGTAGCATGCCACACGCTACAAGGACAATGACTGGGCACTGCACAGGGCACCACCGAACCACGAGAGCTGTGTATGAGCATTTGGCTGGTGCCGCGGGCAGGACCGATGCTTCGAGGCATCACCATTGCCGTAGGTTTCACTGTTGCTAGACAAGTCTACGTGTTATGCTAGGCCTGTTGGGGAATGTAGTAATTTCAAAAAATTTCCTACGCACACGCAAGATCATGGTGATGCATAGCAACGAGAGGGGAGAGTGTTGTCCACGTACTCTTGTAGACCGACAGCGGAAGCGTTATCACAACGCAGTTGATGTAGTCGTACGTCTTCACGATCCGACCGATCAAGTACCGAACGTACGGCACCTCCAAGTTCTACACACGTTCAGCTCGATGACGTCCCTCGAACTCCGATCCAGCCGAGTGTTGAGGGAGAGTTTCGTCAGCACGATGGCGTGGTGACGATGATGATGTTCCACCGACGCAGGGCTTCGCCTAAGCTCCGCAACGGTATTATCGAGGTGTAATATGGTGGAGGGGGGCACCGCACACGGCTAAAATATCGTATATCAAGTGTGTCCATTGGGTGCCCCCTGCCCCCGTATATAAAGGAGCAAGGGAGGAGGAGGCCGGCCCTAGGAGGGGGCGCACCAAGTGTGGAGTCCTACTAGGACTCCCTAGTCCTAGTAGGATTCCACCTCCCATATGGAATAGGAAAAGAGGAAGGGAAAAAGAGAAGGAAGGAAGGGGGCGCCCCCCTTCCCTAGTCTAATTTGGACCAGACCAAGGGGAGGGGTGCGACCACCTTGAGGCCCTTTTCCTTCTTTCCCGTATGGCCCAATAAGGCCCAATACGTATTCCCGTAACTCTCCGGTACTCCGAAAAATACCCGAATCACTCGGAACCTTTCCGAAGTCCGAATATAGTCGTCCAATATATCGATCTTTACGTCTCAGCCATTTCGAGACTCCTCGTCATGTCCCCGATCTCATCCGGGACTCCGAACTCCTTCGGTACATCAACATACATAAACTCATAATAAAACTGTCATCGTAACTTTAAGCGTGCGGACCCTTTAGGTTCGAGAACTATGTAGACATGACGGAGACACCTCTCCGGTCAATAACCAATAGCGGGACCTGGATGCCCATATTGGCTCGCACATATTCTAGAAGATCTTTATCGGTCAGACCGCATAACAACATACGTTGTTCCCTTTGTCATCGGTATGTTACTTGCCCGAGATTCGATCGTCGGTATCTCGATACCTAGTTCAATCTCGTTACTGGCAAGTCTCTTTACTCGTTCCGTAATACATCATCCGGCAACTAACTCATTAGTCACAATGCTTGCAAGGCTTATAGTGATGTGTATTACCGAGTGGGCCCAGAGATACCTCTCCGACAATCGGAGTGACAAATCCTAATCTCGAAATACGCCAACCCAACAAGTACCTTTGGAGACACCTGTAGAGCTCCTTTATAATCACCCATTTACGTTGTGACGTTTGGTACCACACAAAGTGTTCCTCTGGTAAACGGGAGTTGCATAATCTCATAGTCATAGGAACATGTATAAGTCATGAAGAAAGCTATAGCAACGTACTAAACGATCGGGTGCTAAGCTAACGTAATGGGTCAAGTCAATCACGTCATTCTCCTAATGAGGTGATCTCGTTAATCAAATGACAACTCATGTCTATGGCTAGGAAACATAACCATCTTTGATTAACGAGCTAGTTAAGTAGAGGCATACTAGTGACACTCTGTTTGTCTATGTATTCACACATGTATTATGTTTCCGGTTAATACAATTCTAGCATGAATAATAAACATTTATCATGATATAAAGAAATAAATAATACTTTATTATTGCCTCTAGGGCATATTTCCTTCAGTCTCCCACTTGCACTAGAGTCAATAATCTAGTTCACATCGCCATGTGATTTAACATCAAAAATTCACATCACCATGTGATTAACACCCATAGTTCACATCTCTATGTGACCAACACTCAAAGGGTTTACTAAGGTGTGATCATGTTTTGATTGTGAGATAATTTTAGTAAACGGGTCTGTCACATTCAGATCCGTAAGTATTTTGCAAATTTCTATGTCTACAATGCTTGGCACGGAGCTACTCTAGCTAATTGCTCCCACTTTCAATATGTATCTAGACCGAGACTTAGAGTCATCTAGATTTAGTGTCAAAACTTGCATCGACGTAACCCTTTACGACGAACCTTTTGTCACTTCCATAATCGAGAAACATATCCTTATTCCACTAAGGATAATTTTGACAGCTGTCCAGTGATCTACTCCTAGATCACTATTGTACTCCCTTGCCAAAATCAGTGTAGGGTATACAATAGATCTGGTACACAGCATGGCATACTTTATAGAACCTATGGCCAAGGCATAGGGAATGACTTTCATTCTCTTTCTATCTTCTGCCGTGGTCGGGCTTTGAGTCTTACTCAATTTCACACCTTGTAACACAGGCAAGAACTCTTTCTCTGACTGTTCTATTTTGAACTACTTCAAAATCTTGTAAAGGTATGTACTCATTGAAAAAACTTATCAAGTGTCTTGATCTATCTCTATAGATCTTGATGCTCAATATGTAAGCAGCTTCACCGAGGTCTTTCTTTGAAAAACTCCTTTCAAATACTCCTTTATGCTTTGCAGAATAATTCTACATTATTTCCGATCAACAATATGTCATTCACATATACTTATCAGAAATGCTGTAGTGCTCCCACTCACTTTCTTGTAAATACAGGCTTCATCGCAAGTCTGTATAAAACTATATCCTTTGATCAACTTATCAAAGCGTATATTCCAACTCTGAGATGCTTGCACCAGTCCATAGATGGATCGCTAGAGCTTGCATATTTTTGTTAGCACTTTTAGGAGTGACAATACCTCCTGGTTGCATCATATACAACTCTTCTTTAATAAATCCATTAAGGAATGCCGTTTTGTTTATCCATTTGCCATATTTCATAAAATGCGGCAATTGCTAACATGATTCAGACAGACTTAAGCATAGATACGAGTGAGAAACTCTCATCGTAGTCAACATCTTGAACTTGTCGAAAACCTTTTTGCGACAATTCTAGCTTTGTAGATAGTGACACTACTATCAGCGTCCGTCTTCCTCTTGAACATCCATTTATTCTTAATGACTCGCCGATCATTGGGCAAGTCAATCAAAGTCCATACTTTGTTCTTATACATGGTTCTCATCTCAGATTTTATGGTCTCAAGCCATTTTGCGGAATCTGGGCTCATCATCGCTTCCTCATAGTTCGTAGGTTCGTCATGGTCAAATAATATGACCTCCAGAACAGGATTACCATACCACTCTGGTGTGGATCTCACTCTGGTTTACGTACGAGGTTTGGTAGTAACTTGATCTGAAGTTTACATGATCATCATCATTAACTTCCTCACTAATTGGTGGAGTCACAGGAACAGATTTCTGTGATGAACTACTTTCCAATAAGGGAGCAGGTACAGTTACCTCATCAAGTTCTACTTTCCTCCCACTCACTTCTTTCGAGAGAAAACTCCTTCTCTAGAAAGGATCCATTCTTAGCAACGAATGTCTTGCCTTCGGATCTGTGATAGAAGGTGTACCCAACTGTCTCCTTTGGGTATCCTATGAAGACACATTTCTCCGATTTGGGTTTGAGCTTATCAGGATGAAACTTTTTCACATAAGCATCGCAACCCCAAACTTTAAGAAACGACAACTTTGGGTTCTTGCCAAACCACAGTTCATAAGGCGTCGTCTCAACGGATTTTGATGGTGCCCTATTTAACGTGAATGTAGCTGTCTCTAATGCATAACCCCAAAACGATAGTGATAAATTGGTAAGAGATATCATAGATTGCACTATATCCAATAAAGTACGGTTATGACGTTCGGACACACCATTATGCTGTGGTGTTCCAGGTGGCATGAATTTGTGAAACTATTTCACATTGTTTTAATTGAAGACCAAACTCGTAACTCAAATATTTGTCTTCGCGATCAGATCGTAGAAACTTTATTTTCTTGTTACGATGATTTTCCACTTCACTCTGAAATTATATGAACTTTTCAAATGTTTCATACTTCTGTTTCATTAAGTAGATATACCCATATCTGCTCAAATCATCTGTGAAGGTCAGAAAATAATGATACCTGCTACGAGCCTCAATATTCATCGGGCCACATACATCTGTATGTATGATTTCCAACAAATCTGTTCCTCTCTCCATAGTTCCGGAGAACGGCATTTTAGTCATCTTGCCCAAGAGGCACAGTTCGCAAGTATCAAGTGATTCATAATCAAGTGATTCCAAAATCCCATCAGTATGGAGTTTCTTCATGCACTTTACCCCAATATGACCTAAACGGCAGTGCCACAAATAATTTGCACTATCATTATTAACTTTGCATCTTTTGGCTTCAATATTATGATTATGTGTATCACTATGATCGAGATCCAACAAACTATTTTCGTTGGTGTGTATGACCATAGAAGGTTTTTATTCATGTAAACAGAACAACAATTGTTCTCTAACTTAAATGAATAACCGTATTGCAATAAACATGATCAAATCACATTCATGCTCAACACAAACACCAAATAACACTTATTTAGTTTCAACACTAATCCCGAAAGTACAGGGAGTGTGCGATGATGATCATATCAATCTTGGAACTACTTCCAACACACATCGTCACCTCTCCTTTTACTAGTCTCTGTTTATTCTGCAACTCCCGTTTCGAGTTACTACTCTTAGCAACTGAACCAGTATCAAATACCGAGGGGTTGCTATAAACACTAGTAAAGTACACATCAATAACATGTATATCCAATATACCTTTGTTCACTTTGCCATCCTTCTTATCCACCAAATAGTTGGGGTAGTTCCGCTTCCAGTGACCAGTCCCTTTGTAGTAGAAGCACTTAGTCTCAGGCTTAGGACCAGACTTAGGCTTCTTCACTTGAGCAGCAACTTGCTTGCCGTTCTTCTTGAAGTTCCCCTTCTATCCCTTTGCCCTTTTCTTGAAACTAGTGGTCTTGTTAACCATCAACACTTGATGCTCTTTCTTGATTTCTACCTTCGTCGATTTCAGCATCGCGAAGAGCTCGGGAGTTACTTTCGTCATCCCTTACATACTATAGTTCATCACGAAGTTCTACTAACTTGGTGATGGTGACTAGAGAATTCTGTCAATCACTATTTTATCTGGAAGATTAACTCCCACTTGATTCAAGCGATTGTAGTACCCAGACAATCTGAGCACATGCTCACTAGTTGAGCGATTCTCCTCCATCTTTTAGCTATAGAACTTGTTGGAGACTTCATATCTCTCAACTCGGGTATTTGCTTGAAATATTAACTTCAACTCCTGGAACATCTCATACGGTCCATGACGTTCAAAACGTCTTTGAAGTCCCGATTCTAAGCCGTTAAGCATGATGCACTAAACTATCAAGTAGTCATCATATTGAGCTAGCCAAACGTTCATAACGTCTGCATCTGCTCCTGCAATAGGTCTATCACCTAGCGGTGCATCAAGGACATAATTTTTTCTATGCAGCAATGAGGATAATCCTCAGATCACGGATCCAATCCGCATCTTTGCTACTAAAATCTTTCAACATAATTTTTCTCTAGGAACATATCAAAAATAAACATAGGGAAGCAACAACGCGAGCTATTGATCTACAACATAATTTTCAAAATACTATCAGGACTAAGTTCATGATAAATTTAAGTTCAATTAATCATATTACTTAAGAACTCCCACTTAGATAGATATCCCTCTAATCATCTAAGTGATTACGTGATCCAAATCAACTAAACCATGTCCAATCATCACGCGAGATGGAGTAGTTTCAATGGTGAACATCACTATGTTGATCATATCTACTATATGATTCACGCTCGACCTTTCGGTCTCCGTGTTCCGAGGCCATATCTGTACATATGCTAGGCTCGTCAAGTTTAACCTGAGTATTCCGCGTGTGCAACTGTTTTGCACCCGTTGTATTTGAACGTAGAGCTTATCACACCCGATCATCACGTGGTGTCTCAGCACGAAGAACTTTCGCAACGGTGCATACTCAGGGAGAACACTTTTATCTTGAAATTTTAGTGAGGGATCATCTTATAATGCTACCGTCAATCAAAGCAAGATAAGATGCTGTGACGCCCCCGATTCGACCGTACACTAATCATGCATGCAAATGTGTACGACCAAGATCAGGGACTCACGGGAAGATATCACAACACAACTCTAAAACATAAATAAGTCATACAAGCATTATAATACAAGCCAGGGGCCTCGAGGGCTCGAATACAAGTGCTCGATCATAGACGAGTCAGCGGAAGCAACAATATCTGAGTACAGACATAAGTTAAACAAGTTTGCCTTAAGAAGGCTAGCACAAAAGTAGCAACGATCGAAAAGGCAAGGCCTCCTGCCTGGGACCTCCTAACTACTCCTGGTCGTCGCCAGCGGCCTGCACGTAGTAGTAGGCACCTCCAGTGTCGTAGGTGTCGTCGTCGACGGTGGCGTCTGGCTCCTGAACTCCAACATCTGGTTGCGACAATCCGGTATAGAAAGGGGAAAAGAGGGAGAAAAGCAACCGTGAGTACTCATCCAAAGTACTCGCAAGCAAGGAGCTACACTACATATGCATGGGTATATGTGTCAAGGGGCATATCAGTGGACTGAACTGCAGAATGCCAGAATAAGAGGGGGAAAGCTAGTCCTGTCGAAGACTACGCTTCTGGACATCTCCATCTTGCAGCATATAGGAGAGAGTAGATTGAAGTCCTCCAAGTAGCATCGCATAGCATAATCCTACCCGGCAATCCCCTCCTCGTCGCCCTGTTAGAGAGCGATCACCGGGTTGTATCTGGCACTTGGAAGGGTGTATTTTATTCAGTATCCAGTTCTAGTTGTCATAAGCTCAAGGTACAACTCCGGGTCGTCCTTTTACCGAGGGACACGGCTATTCGAATAGATAAACTTCCCTGCAGGGGTGCACCACATAACCCAACACGCTCGATCCCATTTGGCCGGACACACTTTTCTGGGTCATGCTCGGCCTCGTAAGATCAACACGTCGCAGCCCCACCTAGGCTCAACAGAGAGTTCAGCACGCCGGTCTAACCCTATGCGCGCAGGGGTCTGGGCCCATCGCCCTATGCACACCTGCACGTTGCGTACGCGGCCGGAAGCAGACCTAGCCTAGTGGCGTTCCAGTCCAATCCGGCGCGCGCCACTCAGTCGCTGACGTCAAAAGAGCTTCGGCTGATACCACGACATCGGGATACCCATAACTACTCCCACGTAGATGGTTAGTGCGTATAGACCAAATGGCCAGACTCAGATCAAATACCAAGATCTCGTTAAGCGTGTTAAGTATCCGCGAACGCCGACCAGGGCCAGGCCCACCTCTCTCCTGGGTGGTCTCAACCTACCCTGTCGCTCCGCCACAAAGATCCACTTGCGGGTACTCCTACGAGCCGACCCGACTTTAATCATCACATGTGTCATGTATAAAGTATATAAGTATATACCCGGGATCACCGCCCAGGTGATCACGGCCCGATAGTATAGCACAGCAGACGGACAAGAATGTAGGGCTACTGATGGAAATCTAGCATCCTAGACTAAGCATGTAGGATTGCAGGTAAAGGTATCAACAGTAGTAGCAAGGATAGGCTATGCATCAGAATAGGATATCGAAAAGCAGTAACATGCTACACTACTCTAATGCAAGCAGTAGAGATTAGAGTAGGCGATATCTGGTGATCAAAGGGGGGGGCTTGCCTGATTGCTCTGGCAAGTAGGAGGGGTCGTCGACTCCGTAGTCGAACTGGGCAGCAGCAGTGTCGGTCTCGTAGTCTACCGGAGAGAAGAGGGGGAAGAAACAGTAAATACAATGCAAACATAAGCATGACGATGCGTGACATGACAATGAGCGGTGCTAGGGGTGCCCTAACGCGACAGTAGGTGGTACCGGTGAAGGGGGGGAACATCCGGGAGGTATGCCCGATGTTTCGCGTTTTCGGACAGACGGATCGGAGGGGGAAAGTTGCTAGTTCGATAGGTTAGGGAGGTGCGGTGGATGAACGGACTGCGTAGTCGGATTCGTCTCGTCGTTCTGAGCAACTTTCATATAGAAAACATTTTCATCCGAGTTACGGTTTAAAAGATATGAATTTTCAAAATTTATTTGAATTTCTGGAATTATTTAATTAACAGAAAAAGGGATATGACGTCAGCATGACGTAGGAGTGACGTCAGCATGACGTAGGAGTGACGTCAGCGGTCAACAGTCCGGGTGGACTGGTCAAACTGACAAGGGGGACCCACCTGTCATAGACAGTGGGTTAACAGAGGATTAAACTAATTAGTTTTTAGTTAATTAACTACTGGGCCCACCTGTCAGTGAGAGATTAATTAAACTAATTATTTTTATTTATAAAACATTTTCTTTTTCTTTTCTTTTTTTTTAATTTTTTGCGGTGGGGCCCGCATGTCAGTGACTGGGCCTGCCCAGTCAGCAGTTGACTGGGTCAACCCAGTCAACTGGGCCCGTGGGGGCCACTGGCAGTGACCCAGGGGTGGCCCCAGGTGTGCCACGTCGGCGGCCGGCGCCGGCGCAACTCCGGCGACCAAAACCGCGGCGGTCCCTCGCCGGAGTTGGCCGGTTTCGCGCTACGGGGCTCGGGGAGGAACGGGGCTAGGCCCATTCGAAAGAGCTCGCAGCGCCGCATCCAGGGGTGGCCGGGGTTTCGCCGGACTCGGCCGGAATCGGCGCCGGCGAGCGGCGGAGGCGGCGGCGCGCACGGGTGCTCGACGGGGACAAGGCTACGGCGGGCTATCGAAAAAGCGGAGGGGCTGGGGAGCTTCTACGTGCGGTGGGGAGCGCTGTGGGCTCGAGCCCGTGACCATTTGGTCACCGGAGACACGCCGGCGGCGAGCTCCACGGCGTGGCGTTCGGGCGCGCGCGGGGAAGCAGCTACGGAGCGCGAGCGAGCTAGCGGAGAGGGGGAGGAGGTAGAGGAGCTCACCGCGCGGCGCAAGAAAGGCCTGTGGGTGCTTAGGAGCAGCAGGTCGTCGCCGGGGAAGAAAGGGGGTCGCCGGCGTCCGAAGATGAAGGCGAGCTCGGGGAGGCCGATGCAGTGGCTCCGAGCTTCGGCGGAGAGGCGGAGGGGATGTAGAGGGCGGCGACGTCGTACGGCACGGCGAGGTGGCGAGTGGGGCACGGTGGCCGCGTGAACGACGGGAACGGCGGCGAGCGCGTCGGGCGTGGGGAAGAGGGGAGCGGCGCGGATCCGGGGGAGAGAAGAGGAAGGCGCGGGGGCCGAGAGGGAGAGCGGTGTGAGTGGGAGAGAGGCCCGAGGGAGCGGGGGCCGCTGGCGCCCTTATCCTCTCGCGGGGTTCACCGCCGGCGAGGGGGTTCGGCGGTGACGCTCCCCTGTTCCGACCTGGTCGGGG
>NW_025226157.1:16666-26149 GCF_018294505.1 Triticum aestivum | reverse complement strand
GTTTTGGGCCGCGGGTCCAGTGGGGGGGGAGCGGGCCCTTTTTTTTCCTTTGCTTTCTTTTTCTGTTTTGTTTTCTGTTTTCTCTTATTTGTTTATTTCCTTTTCTGTTTTATTTCATTTAAAAGTATTTAGACATTTTATAAAAATGTGTTTTCTCCACCATAATTACCAGTGTATTATTTAGAACCCACTGAACATTTTTGTTTGAATTTTTGAAAACTTTTATTTTCCACTTTAATTATATTTGAAGTTTGAACTAGGAGTTTGACAAGGGTGTGGTTCAAATGTGATCTAGCCCTGTTTAGCAACATGATTAGCTTAATCACAGGGGGTTTACTGTAGCATGATTCTCAGGGTGTTACAATTCTCCTCCACTACAAGAAATCTCGTCCCGAGATTTAGGAGGTAGAAGAAAACAGTGCGGGGTATTCTTCGCGCAGACGATCCTCTCGTTCCCAAGTGGCCTCATCTTCAGAATGGTGCGACCACTGGACTTTGAGAAACTTGATCGCCTTCTGACGTGTACGGCGTTCAGCTTGGTCGAGAATGCGGACCGGATGCTCCTTATAGGAGAGGTCTTGCTGCAATTCAAGCACTTCGTGATCCACAGCTCGGATTGGATCCTTGAAGCATCGGCGGAGCTGTGACACATGGAACACATCGTGAACCTGAGAAAGGTTCGGCGGTAGTTCCAGTTGGTATGCCACTTTTCCACGCCTTTCGAGAATAGTGAATGGGCCAATATAGCGAGGAGCTAGTTTGCCCTTGATCCCGAAGCGGTGAGCACCCTTCATAGGTGTGACTCGAAGATAAGCCTTTTCGCCAGGTTGATAGACCATGTCTTTATGATGACGGTCATACTGACTCTTCTGACGTGACTGAGCAGTCTTGAGATTCTCGCGAATAATGCGGACTTGTTCTTCGGCATCTTGGATAATATCCGGACCGAAGAGTGGACGTTCCCCAGTTTCTGACCAGTTCAGAGGGGTTCGGCACTTTCGTCCATATAACACTTCGAAGGGGGCCATCTTCAGACTAGCTTGATAGCTATTATTATAAGAGAACTCAGCATACGGGAGAGATTCCTCCCATTTCTTGCCGAAGGAAATAACGCAAGCTCGAAGCATGTCTTCGAGAACTTGATTGACGCGTTCAACTTGTCCTTGCGATTGAGGATGAAACGCAGTACTGAATGACAGATGAGTTCCCATTGCTTCTTGGAAACTTGCCCAGAATCTTGAAGTGAATAAGCTACCACGGTCTGAACTGATAACCAATGGAATACCGTGGAGCGAAACAATCCTGGACATATAGAGCGTTGCCAACTGGCTAGCAGTGATCATTTCTTTGACTGCCAGGAAATGTGCAACTTTGGAAAGCCGATCAATGACGACAAGAATAGCATCATTACCTTTCTGCGATTTGGGAAATCCAGTGACGAAGTCCATCTCAACATGGTCCCATTTCCATTCAGGAATAGAGATAGGTTGGAGAGTTCCAGCAGGCCTTTGATGTTCTGCTTTGATGCGACGGCAAACGTCACACTCAGCAACATAACGAGCAATGTCTTGCTTCATATTAGACCACCAGAATCTCTGACGGATATCTTGGTACATCTTTGTACTACCCGGATGGATACTTAGAGGCGTATCATGAGCTTCTTTCATAACTTCCTGTGTCATATCCAGGTTTTTCTCTGCACATGGCACCACTAGGCGGCCCTTGAAGTATAGGGTGCCATCTTCAGAAATGGTGAAGAATGAGGGCTTTCCTTCTGCGAGGAAGCGCTTAATCTTGTGGGCTTCAGAGTCATACCCCTGTAGCCTTTTGATGCTGTCCTCGAGATCTGGTTTAGCAACTAGGGTATTGAGGGAACCCTGGGTAACAACACGGAGGTTCATCTTGCGGAACTCCTTAGGAGGGGGAGCGAGTGCACCCGGAGGAACAATATGGAGGTTCAGCTTCCTGAATTCTTCAACAAGCGAGGGCTGAACTTTGTGAACCTGGAGGTGGTTGCAGTAAGACTTGCGGCTCAAGGCATCAGCCATTACATTAGCCTTGCCTGGCGTATAGGAAATACCCAAGTCGAAGTCTGCAACGACCTCCATCCATCTCTGCTGACGGAGGTTCAGATCTGGTTGAGTAAATAGATACTTCAGACTTTGGTGGTCAGTGAAGATCTCGCAACGATTACCGAGAAGGTAATGTCGCCACTGCTTCAGCGCATGAATGACGGCAGCAAGTTCGAGGTCGTGAACTGGGTAGTTCTCTTCGTGAGGGCGCAATTGTCGAGAGGCATAAGCAATCACTTTGCGGTCTTGCATTAGGACACAGCCTAATCCTTGACGGGAAGCGTCGCAGTAAATGACAAAGTCCTTCTTAGTATCAGGTGGAGCTAGAACTGGGGCAGAAGTCAACTTGTCTTTGAGTGCCTGGAAACTTTCCTGACATTTGTCTGTCCATTGGAACTTGACGCCCTTATGCAACAGGTTAGTCAGAGGCCTGGCGATCTTGGAGAAGTTCTCGACAAATCGACGGCAATAGCTGGCGAGACCGAGAAAACTTCTGACTTGCTTAACGTTCTTGGGAGGAGTCCAATCAAGAATAGCCTGAACTCGCTCGGGGTTGACGGCAATACCATCCTTAGAGATGACATGCCCCAGATAGGTTACTTCGGGTAGCCAGAATTCACATTTAGAGAACTTGGCATATAGTTGATGTTCTCGTAGCTTTTCCAGCACAAGTCGAAGATGTTCAGCATGTTCTTCTTCGTTCTTGGAAAATATCAGGATATCATCCAGATAAACCACGACGAACTTGTCGAGGTAATCCATGAATATATAGTTCATTAGACGAGAGAAGGTGGCTGGAGCATTGGTTAAACCGAAAGACATGACGGTGTACTCGTATGAACCATAGCGAGTCACGAAGGCGGTCTTTGGGATATCCTCTTCGCGAACACGGATCTGGTGGTAGCCCAACCTCAAGTCGAGCTTAGAGAACACTGACGAACCCGCCAGTTGATCATACAGATCATTGATCCGAGGAAGAGGGTATTTATTCTGAATGGTAGCTTGGTTTATAGGACGGTAGTCTTGAACTAACCGGTTTGTCCCATCCTTCTTCTTGACAAAGAGAGAAGGTGCTCCCCAAGGAGAGCAACTTGGGCGAATGAATCCTTTGCGAAGAGATTTGTCGATTTCCTCCTTAAGCTCAAGGAGTTCATGCGGCGGCATTTTGTAGGGTCGCTTGGCTATAGGAGTGGTGCCTGGTTTCAAGCCGATGATGAATTCGACAGCTCTAGCAGGGGGAATCCCTGGAAGCTCTTCAGGGAAGACGTCGAGGAATTCACGCACGACGGGAATATTTTCAATGCCCTCGAGTGGTGCAGCGTTCAATGCATTCAATGCATAGAGCCTTGCCTCGACATTTTGCACCAGATTAGCTTGGTAAGCAACTATTTCATCTGAAGGGTGTAGCAGATGGACGGTTTTAGTGGCGCAAACTATAGAAGCAGTATGCGCTTTCAACCAATCCATACCCAAAATGAGGTCGATGTTAGACGACTTCAGGATAATGGGAGAGGCATAGAATTCCAGCCCTTCGATTTCCACGGGGACATCGATGCCAACCAAGGAGGTTTGACACTGTCCCACGGGGGTTTTGACCAATAGAGAGGTGTTCATCTCCTCGCATTTAACGTCGTGCTTGTATGCAAAATCTTCTGACATGAATGAATGCGATGCACCTGTATCAAATAAAACGGATGCTGGTACTGAATTTACGAGGAGTGTACCCATCACAGTAGCAGGCTGGTCTTGAGCTTCGTTGAGATCAACGTGGTTGGCATGAGCACGACCATAAGACTTAGCATTGTTGTTGCGGGGCTGATTGTTACCACGGCCAGTTGCTGGAAGGGCCAGTTGATTCTGGTTCTGGTTGCATTCTTTAGCACGGTGCCCTGGTTGACCACACCTGAAGCACAAGCCATTATTCGGAGTGGGAACAGGAGCTTGGGATGGTGGAGCTGGAAGTCTTGACTGCCTGGACGGTGGTGTAGGCAGACGAGGGGCAGCATAGGTCTGCTTTGGGGCAGAAGCATTTGGACGATACATGCTGTTCGGGATCCATATCTTACGCTTCTGTGAGGGCGGGCCCGAAGATGAGCCCGTGTCACGGTTGCGCCTGTTAGAGCTCTGGTATTCCTGCAGACCAGTTTCGACATTGATGGCCTTGTTCACCAAGGTGGCGAAATCAGCAAAGTCATGCACTAGAAGTGCGAGCTTGATGTCAGCTTGAAGGCCATCACGGAACTTCTCCTGTCTGCGTGCATCAGTTGCAATGTCTTCTTCAGCTTAGCGGGACAAGTCCAGAAACTCCCGCTGATAAGCTTCGACAGTTTTGTTGCCTTGGGTGAGGTTGCGGAACTCACGCTTCTTCCGGTCCATGACTCCCTGAGGAATGAAGCGGGCACGGAAAGTAGCTTGGAAGTCTGGCCAGGTGATGATTGTTCCAGCTGGCAGAGTACGCCTGTGGCTGTCCCACCATTGAGCTGCGGGTCCCTTCAAGAAGAAGGAAGCAAAATTGACATAGCTGGCAGGGGCTACATCAGCAGACTCCAACTCATAGGTGATGTCACGGAGCCAGTCATCAGCATCCAGAGGCTGAGTTGAGCTGCGGTAGATGGTTGGGTTGAGGCGTATGAAATCTTGAAGAGTCACTTGGGCTGGCTGTTGGTTCATATTGGGGCGAGGAAACTGAGCCATCATATTTTCCATGAATTGGCGGTTCAGTTCAAACTGTTGGATCATACCAGCCATGTACTCAGGTGGTGGTGGGGCATCGCCACCACGACCACGACCACCTGGTCTAACCATCCTGCTAATATATAACAGGGGTAGTTCAGCATTGAGAAAATTTGCAATGACAAGAATCATTCATGATGAAACATGCATAATTGAAAGGAGCACGATAGCTACTACATAGTAGTCGGCATAGTTTACAAAAGGGGTCATGCATAGAGTTCAGTACATAGACTAAAACATCATAGGCGGCACACAGGCTCGCGGCGACTGAAACTAATACTACAATCAAGCCTACATCAGTCCCAAGAGGTACTGTGGAGGTAATCGTAGCCCGACAGCTGGTAGTGAGGCAACGGATAGTCCTCCACGTCAGCAGACTGGGGGCCGCGGATACTCAGGTGTAGAGCCCGACGCTCAGGTGGCAGAAGAGGACCAAGTGCAGGAGAGTAGCCTCCCACCTCTGGCCAACCAACACCGTGGGGCATCACGGTCCTGGCTGGGTAGATCGCAGTACGCGGTACCTGTCCAGACCGGACAAAGGGGTGCAGCAGCGTCAGAGCACGGTAAAGGTGCTGGCGGGTGGTGTACATCTCGTGGCGAAGAGCTCGGTTAGCTCGATCCAGCCCATCAGCATGCAGAACCAGGTGCTGATGGTAGAAGGGCTCCCGGGTGACAGTGGAGTAGGCGGCAGTGTAGTATCCCTCCGCACCAACATCAGAGGCGATAGCAATGTGCCTGAAAGGGGAGGTGTCCAACTCCCGATACTCTCCACGAAGACGTGTCAGAGCAGCATAGCTGCATCGTGGACAGCCATATCGATGGTCACACCAACACCATGTGCGGTGTGCAGCACAGTAGTGGAGTCGTACTCCCGAGAGTAGAGGTGGACGATGGCACGGTACTGCTCCTGGTTAAAGTCCTGGTACTCCTCGTAGACGGTGAACTCAGGGTGCCAGCGATAACCCAGATAGGTCATCATCTCAGCTAGCACCGCAGGTGATCCCGAGGCACCAATGGCCATCGTGTGGCGAACAACCTGCCTCGTGGGTTCCATCTGAAAGCAAAGACGTTTCAAAGGAGTCAAATGACAGTGTGTGAATTGTCCAAAATACTATTCTAAGAAACAACTATGGCTTATCCATCTTAGGGGTGAACGCGGTCACGGGATCCTAGTGTTAGAGTTAGTAAACTCGTTTAATCCGAGTAGAAGAGAGTTCAGAGTCCCAGAATAAAGGTCGAGGAGTAAAAGATCCTAGTACCACCCAATGGCGACGTGGGCCCGTAAGCCGCACAGCCATGTTAGTAAAAGTTTGCAATGTCTAGACTCGACTTCGGCCAAGGAGTGTGGAAGGGGGGTTCCTACAGGCAGTCGGCTCTGATACCAACTTGTGACGCCCCCGATTCGACCGTACACTAATCATGCACGCAAATGTGTACGACCAAGATCAGGGACTCACGGGAAGATATCACAACACAACTCTAAAACATAAATAAGTCATACAAGCATTATAATACAAGCCAGGGGCCTCGAGGGCTCGAATACAAGTGCTCGATCATAGACGAGTCATCGGAAGCAATAATATCTGAGTACAGACATAAGTTAAACAAGTTTGCCTTAAGAAGGCTAGCACAAAAGTAGCAACGATCGAAAAGGCAAGGCCTCCTGCCTGGGACCTCCTAACTACTCCTGGTCGTCGCCAGCGGCCTGCACGTAGTAGTAGGCACCTCCAGTGTCGTAGGTGTCGTCGTCGACGGTGGCGTCTGGCTCCTGAACTCCAACATCTGGTTGCGACAATCCGGTATAGAAAGGGGAAAAGAGGGAGAAAAGCAACCGTGAGTACTCATCCAAAGTACTCGCAAGCAAGGAGCTACACTACATATGCATGGGTATATGTGTCAAGGGGCATATCAGTGGACTGAACTGCAGAATGCCAGAATAAGAGGGGGAAAGCTAGTCCTGTCGAAGACTACGCTTCTGGACATCTCCATCTTGCAGCATATAGGAGAGAGTAGATTGAAGTCCTCCAAGTAGCATCGCATAGCATAATCCTACCCGGCAATCCCCTCCTCGTCGCCCTGTTAGAGAGCGATCACCGGGTTGTATCTGGCACTTGGAAGGGTGTATTTTATTCAGTATCCAGTTCTAGTTGTCATAAGCTCAAGGTACAACTCCGGGTCGTCCTTTTACCGAGGGACACGGCTATTCGAATAGATAAACTTCCATGCAGGGGTGCACCACATAACCCAACACGCTCGATCCCATTTGGCCGGACACACTTTTCTGGGTCATGCCCGGCCTCGTAAGATCAACACGTCGCAGCCCCACCTAGGCTCAACAGAGAGGTCAGCACGCCGGTCTAACCCTATGCGCGCAGGGGTCTGGGCCCATCGCCCTATGCACACCTGCACGTTGCGTACGCGGCCGGAAGCAGACCTAGCCTAGTGGCGTTCCAGTCCAATCCGGCGCGCGCCACTCAGTCGCTGACGTCAAAAGAGCTTCGGCTGATACCACGACGTCGGGATACCCATAACTACTCCCACGTAGATGGTTAGTGCGTATAGACCAAATGGCCAGACTCAGATCAAATACCAAGATCTCGTTAAGCGTGTTAAGTACCCGCGAACGCCGACCAGGGCCAGGCCCACCTCTCTCCTGGGTGGTCTCAACCTACCCTGTCGCTCCGCCACAAAGATCCACTTGCGGGTACTCCTACGAGCCGACCCGACTTTAATCATCACATGTGTCATGTATAAAGTATATAAGTATATACCCGGGATCACCGCCCAGGTGATCACGGCCCGATAGTATAGCACAGTAGACGGACAAGAATGTAGGGCTACTGATGGAAATCTAGCATCCTAGACTAAGCATGTAGGATTGCAGGTAAAGGTATCAACAGTAGTAGCAAGGATAGGCTATGCATCAGAATAGGATATCGAAAAGCAGTAACATGCTACACTACTCTAATGCAAGCAGTAGAGATTAGAGTAGGCGATATCTGGTGATCAAAGGGGGGGGGCTTGCCTGATTGCTCTGGCAAGTAGGAGGGGTCGTCGACTCCGTAGTCGAACTGGGCAGCAGCAGTGTCGGTCTCGTAGTCTACCGGAGAGAAGAGGGGGAAGAAACAGTAAATACAATGCAAACATAAGCATGACGATGCGTGACATGACAATGAGCGGTGCTAGGGGTGCCCTAACGCGACAGTAGGTGGTACCGGTGAAGGGGGGGAACATCCGGGAGGTATGCCCGATGTTTCGCGTTTTCGGACAGACGGATCGGAGGGGGAAAGTTGCTAGTTCGATAGGTTAGGGAGGTGCGGTGGATGAACGGACTGCGTAGTCGGATTCGTCTCGTCGTTCTGAGCAACTTTCATATAGAAAACATTTTCATCCGAGTTACGGTTTAAAAGATATGAATTTTCAAAATTTATTTGAATTTCTGGAATTATTTAATTAACAGAAAAAGGGATATGACGTCAGCATGACGTAGGAGTGACGTCGGCGGTCAACAGTCCGGGTGGACTGGTCAAACTGACAAGGGGGACCCACCTGTCATAGACAGTGGGTTAACAGAGGATTAAACTAATTAGTTTTTAGTTAATTAACTACTGGGCCCACCTGTCAGTGAGAGATTATTAAACTAATTATTTTTATTTATAAAACATTTTCTTTTTCTTTTCTTTTTTTTAATTTTTTGCGGTGGGGCCCGCATGTCAGTGACTGGGCCTGCCCAGTCAGCAGTTGACTGGGTCAACCCAGTCAACTGGGCCCGTGGGGGCCACTGGCAGTGACCCAGGGGTGGCCCCAGGTGTGCCACGTCGGCGGCCGGCGCCGGCGCAACTCCGGCGACCAAAACCGCGGCGGTCCCTCGCCGGAGTTGGCCGGATTCGCGCTACGGGGCTCGGGGAGGAACGGGGCTAGGCCCATTCGAAAGAGCTCGCAGCGCCGCATCCAGGGGTGGCCGGGGTTTCGCCGGACTCGGCCGGAATCGGCGCCGGCGAGCGGCGGAGGCGGCGGCGCGCACGGGTGCTCGACGGGGACAAGGCTACGGCGGGCTATCGAAAAAGCGGAGGGGCTGGGGAGCTTCTACGTGCGGTGGGGAGCGCTGTGGGCTCGAGCCCGTGACCATTTGGTCACCGGAGACACGCCGGCGGCGAGCTCCGCGGCGTGGCGTTCGGGCGCGCGCGGGGAAGCAGCTACGGAGCGCGAGCGAGCTAGCGGAGAGGGGGAGGAGGTAGAGGAGCTCACCGCGCGGCGCAAGAAAGGCCCGTGGGTGCTTAGGAGCAGCAGGTCGTCGCCGGGGAAGAAAGGGGGTCGCTGGCGTCCGAAGATGAAGGCGAGCTCGGGGAGGCCGATGCAGTGGCTCCGAGCTTCGGCGGAGAGGCGGAGGGGATGTAGTCGAGGGCGGCGACGTCGTACGGCACGGCGAGGTGGCGAGTGGGGCACGGTGGCCGCGTGAACGACGGGAACGGCGGCGAGCGCGTCGGGCGTGGGGAAGAGGGGAGCGGCGCGGATCCGGGGGAGAGAAGAGGAAGGCGCGGGGGCCGAGAGGGAGAGCGGTGTGAGTGGGAGAGAGGCCCGAGGGAGCGGGGGCCGCTGGCGCCCTTATCCTCTCGCGGGGTTCACCGCCGGCGAGGGGGTTCGGCGGTGACGCTCCCCTGTTCCGACCTGGTCGGGG
>NW_025226157.1:0-16249 GCF_018294505.1 Triticum aestivum | reverse complement strand
CCTTTGCTTTCTTTTTCTGTTTTGTTTTCTGTTTTCTCTTATTTGTTTATTTCCTTTTCTGTTTTATTTCATTTAAAAGTATTTAGACATTTTATAAAAATGTGTTTTCTCCACCATAATTACCAGTGTATTATTTAGAACCCACTGAACATTTTTGTTTGAATTTTTGAAAACTTTTATTTTCCACTTTAATTATATTTGAAGTTTGAACTAGGAGTTTGACAAGGGTGTGGTTCAAATGTGATCTAGCCCTGTTTAGCAACATGATTAGCTTAATCACAGGGGGCTACTGTAGCATGATTCTCAGGGTGTTACAGATGCATAAAGGATTAACATCACATGCAATCAATATAAGTGATATGATATGGCCATCATCATCTTGTGCTTGTGATCTCCATCCCCGAAGCACCGTGCTCGTGATCTCCATCTCCGAAGCACCGTCATGATCACCATCGTCACCGGCACGACACCTTGATCTCCATCGTAGTATCGTTGTCGTCTCGCCAACTTATTGCTTTCACGACTATCGCTACCGCTTAGTGATAAAGTAAAACTATTACATGGCGATTGCATCTCATACAATAAAGCGACAACCATATGGCTCCTGCCAGTTGCCGATAACTCGGTTACAAAACATGATCATCTCATACAAGACATTATATCACATCATGTCTTGACCATATCACATCACAACATGCCCTGCAAAAACAAGTTAGACGTCCTCTACTTTGTTGTTGCATGTTTTACGTGGCTGCTACGGGCTTAGCAAGAACCGTTCTTACCTACGCATCAAAACCACAACGATAGTTTGTCAAGTTGGTGCTGTTTTAACCTTCGCAAGGACCGGACGTAGCCACACTCGGTTAACTAAAGTGAGAGAGACAGACACCCGCCAGTCACCTTTAAGCAACGAGTGCTCCGAACGGTGAAACCAGTCTCGCATAAGCGTACGCGTAATGTCGGTCCGGGCCGCTTCATCTCACAATACCGCTGAACCAAAGTATGACATGCTGGTAAGCAGTATGACTTATATCGCCCACAACTCACTTGTGTTCTACTCGTGCATAGCATCAACGCATAAAACCAGGCTCGGATGCCACTGTTGGGGAACGTAGTAATTTCAAAAAATTTCCTACGCACACGCAAGATCATGGTGATGCATAGCAACGAGAGGGGAGAGTGTTGTCCACGTACCCTCGTAGACCGACAGCGGAAGCGTTATCACAACGCGGTTGATGTAGTCGTACGTCTTCACGATCCGACCGATCAAGTACCGAACGTACGGCACCTCCAAGTTCTACACACGTTCAGCTCGATGACGTCCCTCGAACTCCGATCCAGCCGAGTGTTGAGGGAGAGTTTCGTCAGCACGACAGCGTGGTGACGATGATGATGTTCCACCGACGCAGGGCTTCGCCTAAGCTCCGCAACGGTATTATCGAGGTGTAATATGGTGGAGGGGGGCACCGCACACGGCTAAAATATCGTATATCAAGTGTGTCCATGGGGTGCCCCCTGCCCCCGTATATAAAGGAGCAAGGGAGGAGGAGGCCGGCCCTAGGAGGGGGCGCACCAAGTGTGGAGTCCTACTAGGACTCCCTAGTCCTAGTAGGATTCCACCTCCCATATGGAATAGGAAAAGAGGAAGGGAAAAAGAGAAGGAAGGAAGGGGGCGCCCCCCTTCCCTAGTCCAATTTGGACCAGACCAAGGGGAGGGGTGCGGCCACCCTTGAGGCCCTTTTCCTTCTTTCCCGTATGGCCCAATAAGGCCCAATACGTATTCCCGTAACTCTCCGGTACTCCGAAAAATACCCGAATCACTCGGAACCTTTCCGAAGTCCGACTATAGTCGTCCAATATATCGATCTTTACGTCTCGGCCATTTCGAGACTCCTCGTCATGTCCCCGATCTCATCCGGGACTCCGAACTCCTTCGGTACATCAACATACATAAACTCATAATAAAACTGTCATCGTAACTTTAAGCGTGCGGACCCTTTGGGTTCGAGAACTATGTAGACATGACCGAGACACCTCTCCGGTCAATAACCAATAGCGGGACCTGGATGCCCATATTGGCTCCCACATATTCTAGAAGATCTTTATCGGTCAGACCGCATAATAACATACGTTGTTCCCTTTGTCATCGGTATGTTACTTGCCCGAGATTCGATCGTCGGTATCTCGATACCTAGTTCAATCTCGTTACTGGCAAGTCTCTTTACTCGTTCCGTAATACATCGTCCCGCAACTAACTCATTAGTCACAATGCTTGCAAGGCTTATAGTGATGTGTATTACCGAGTGGGCCCAGAGATACCTCGCCGACAATCGGAGTGACAAATCCTAATCTCGAAATACGCCAACCCAACAAGTAACTTTGGAGACACCTGTAGAGCACCTTTATAATCACCCATTTACGTTGTGACGTTTGGTAGCACACAAAGTGTTCCTCCGGTAAACGGGAGTTGCATAATCTCATAGTCATAGGAACATGTATAAGTCATGAAGAAAGCAATAGCAACATACTAAACGATCGGGTGCTAAGCTAACGTAATGGGTCAAGTCAATCACGTCATTCTCCTAATGAGGTGATCTCGTTAATCAAATGAAACTCATGTCTATGGCTAGGAAACATAACCATCTTTGATTAACGAGCTAGTTAAGTAGAGGCATACTAGTGACACTCTGTTTGTCTATGTATTCACACATGTATTATGTTTCCGGTTAATACAATTCTAGCATGAATAATAAACATTTATCATGATATAAGGAAATAAATAATACTTTATTATTGCCTCTAGGGCATATTTCCTTCAAGGCCATGGTTTGTTTCTGCAATTTGGTCGAAGGGAACCCGCGCTCTACACAGGCGATGAAGTTGTGAAGCTATCAGGTGATGCTGCGACGGAGCGCCGAGGAGTGCTACGGGTGGGGCGACTAGTGTTGTGATGCTGCATTGCTTGCCGATGTGATGGCAGGTGATGCGATGGCGGCAACTGTGCAGTGACTGGAAGCCAGCACTTTTCACCAAAACTATGGTTAGGGTTTAAACAAACGACCACTTAATTTGTCGCAAAAATCTATCAGTATTGCGCCTAATTCAAAAAATAATAATGACACAATTGGTTGATTTTGACCGGTTTATGATAGGTCTGGCCCGCATTTAAGCGTTGGCGTGGCTCCAAATATCAACTATGTTTTGTTTGACCGTTAAGTTGGACGTGGGGCATGCCAGTCAACGTCAACACTTGTCTCTCTCAAACCAAGTATTTTTGCGTGTTAATTCCAATCATCATAAATGCAAGGCCACACGGACATTGCAAATGATAATGTTTCGGAGGTTGACATGATTTACGAATATATCAGAGGCTCCCATGATAACTATATAATACCCCACGCATTGCCGCGTTAATCTTGTTAAAACAAACACATAAATAAATAGATGTAAAAAACAACTAAAACTAATGAAAACCAAATGTAAGGGTGTTATCGGTTTACATTCTAGAAACAATAAAAGTTAGAAAGTATGTGAAACACTTTTGGACCGGACTTACTGGCATGCCATATACAGTATTTAACAAAAATGTGGATCACACCAGAATTTAAGATTATAACGACGCAATGTCATATTTATTACCTTGATTAACTAGCACCATCATTGATCATACATAACAGATAACACACAATAACTATAGGAGCGACAATGTTTCATGTGTAATTAACGGATGTTCTTAACAACATGTTGCAGTGTCTTGCGGTGTGGTGTCGGTGCCGACATCTCCGGCACTGGCGGCACGTGAATAGGTATTGAATAACACGGTGTGCTCACCGGCACCTGCACTGGCGGCAGCGGAGGACTAGGGACTGAAGGAATTGGAGTCGCCAGCTGGTTCCTGCCCACGAGAATGGGCGGCGGCGGAATAGGCACTGAAGGACTTGGAGCCACCGGGTTCCCGTACGCGGGTCGCAATGGCGTCGCATGATTAGGGGTTGAAGGACACGGCGTGTTCACAGGGCTCCCAGGCGGCGGTGGCGGAGGAAGGAATCCAGGACTTGGAACTTCCACCGGGTTCCCGGCCACCGGCGGCGGAGGTATCCCTTGTTCTCGGCCACCGTCAAGAGCAACTGCATCCATGAACATTTCAATCAGCATCCCTAACATAAATACTGCATGCACACGACACAACAAAGAAAACATGGCTGTAGAAGAAGAGCATGTGATTACCTCGGGCCGCTGCCGGGCATGACAAGGAACAGCATATGAGAGCAAGGATCGCAACACTGCGTACCATGGAAAAAGGAGAAGTAGAACGCTCCATGACCCTTCTCTTTGTGCATGACTTGTTTTATAGGGAACGGTAGCACTACGAGCACCGACGTGCACTCTAGACGCGTGAGGGTCAAAGTCTGCCATTGAGTCAGCAGTCTTGACTCGTGACAGCAACAGGTAATGAGGGAAAATATGGTCCTCTTTTGTCTTGTATGGACCAGAGAAGTCAACATTATCGGCTATCCCAACCAAAACCATGCATCTCGTCGGCACAACAAATTATCGGCTTAATTACCATACATGTTTCTGCGGTCGACTTTTCTCTCCGAAATTATTTCGGTTTTGCTAAAACTCAACTAGCTGAGAAATAGATCGATCTCATTCACCGGAAATGTAATTCTAGCAGACTGGGTTCCTACCGGGTACCACAGAGACATCGGATGGCGTTGCGATTTCGCTTACAAGCCTAGCTGTGTACTGTAGTCAAAGTTTGAAGTAGTGGGCGATTTTTTTTTATTGTGTGTATTGAACAAAATGAATACAGTGGATCCCATCAGGCCTAGGAGCTATCTGCCTTGTTGTCTCTTCCCACAATCCGCTACCATTGCTTTCTTGGGCCTTGTAGCACCCCTCCCCGCCAGAGTATTGCTTGCCATGGACCCGTCCGTGAGACCGATGCCACCAACGACGGCGGCAGAAGGGGACTCCCCAGCCAGGGTGGGAGTTGGCCACTATGGCCCTATGCACGAAGCGGGAGGAAGCCAAGCGGTTCCTCTACAAGTTCTAGAAGGTGGCCGAGCAGGGCCACCATGCTCCCGCACCCTTCGAGAGGACAGTCCAACGACGACGATGAAAACAAGCATGGGCCCTGTTTCGATACTCTAACTTAGTTGGAGGTTAGAGTTAGATTCTAACTCTGAACTAACTCTAGCCAAAGAAGTGTTTGGATGCCAGATGGAGCGTGGATACGGCGAGGCGCCTTCACGGGAGGTGTGAGAGGGAGGGAGGGAGAGGACGAGAAGCTTCGAGGAAGCGGGGAGGGATCTGCTGCGGGTAGAGCGAGAGAAAAATGTGTTTTTTAGTGGTCCCGAGAAGAACTAACCCAAATAAGCACCTCTTGGGTGCGTTAGATTTTTTGAATGGGTTAGATGCATCTAACCCAAACTAATCCTCCTGTTTGGATATTTTTGTGTTAGTTGAGTCCAAACTAACCCAAACTAACTCTAACCTATCACTAGTAGAAAACAGGGCTTTCGTTCGGGCATGGCAAGCCCATTAGTCCCGGTTCGTGAGCCCAGGGGCCGGCTGGGGCCTCGTGGGCATTGGTCCCGGTTCGTATGGAACCATTTGTCCCGGTTCGAGGCACGAACTGGGACTAATGGGCCTCGCTCCTGGCCCACAACCATTGGTCCCGGTTCCTACTATATGGCTTCCTACTATATGGATTTTGGCGCACTAAATAGACAGTTTATTCATGCAACACACTGACTAATTAGGGTTCACAATTAAGTATATATAAAAGCAGTACAACCATCCTGATATTTATTTATTGTCATACACCATCTTCCTAATTATTTCCGGCCAGTGGGACTTGTAAGATATCAGTGGCTCACACACCCTTGACAATAGGTGTACGTAATAGTCAATGATAAACTTTCCAAAACTCTCACGGAACACTTGCATGTGTCATATATACACACATCAATTTAGAATAGCCTGCTGCAGGGTCTTGCGGTGCGGTGTAAGGGCTGCGGTTGCCGGAGATGTGGTGTCTGGGCGCCCGTTATGGCATCTACCAACGCAGCCATGCGGGTTCGCACCCTGCGGCGACGGAGGACCAACACTCGGACGGCTTCCATCCAGATGAACTGCATATATGCACAGCATAAATTTATATACGCACTATACAAGTGCTAAAGCTTGGATGAACCCGGGCCTAGAATATAAGAGCTGGTGCACGAAACATGCATTAACCTGATTAACTAGTACTAGTACTAACCTTGTGTGGCTGTTGAGCATGGCAGGGAGCAGCATATGAATATGATAACGAGGATTGCCAAGGAACGTGCCATGGCAGGAGATGAAGAGCGTTCCATCGTCCTTTGCTCAACAGTGTATAAGGTGCGCCACAGACCCGTGCAAGCGGCCGGTTTGCCTGCCCTTAGGGGCATAACCTCAGTAGTTTATATATACATGCTCGGAGAAGGTTGTAAGTTCACTGCTAGCTTGGCTCCTGCGCGGAAGATTCCTCTTGATGGAGAGCTACGACGACTCCCATGGTCAAAGTCATCGACCCTCGGTCATCACTTTGGACAAAAATTTCTTTCTCACGATAGTAACTGTCGGAGACTGGCTCAACCTGTGCGTTCTGAGTCCACGATACCACGGAAGGAGGCGACACGCAACACGCTGACCACTGATGGCCGGAGCACGGGCGCGCCACCACCCGGCTGCGAGCACTGTCGCACCGCCCCTCCCCCTGTCCCCATCTCGGAGCACCAACGACACACACGGAAGAGCGCCACGCCGCACGGCCGCCGCACAAGCGGTTCCGGTGCGGCAGAACCCCGTCGTGGCCGGATCCACGCAGGGGATTTGCCTCATGGAGACAATCGGACCACAGTGAAGAGAGGGGAAGTAGGGGGAGGCCTCTATGGTACTGAGATGAACAGTCGAGTAGCCGACCGATTCAACTTTTTTTTTTTGAAATGGACCGATTCACCTTTGGGGAGGACAGAGCCAAACGATTAAAATTGGGTGTCTAATTATACGTAAGCGTTAACTGTCTTGGTTGTCTGCCATATGCCCCCGTGTCTTCTAGGTCGCATCTCTATCCCCTCGCCTCTCTTTTGTCATCAACCAAAGAGCACAGATGCTCCCAAAAAAAATAACCCCCAAGACCACAGCTGCAAGCACGCGTCAGTCACCACCGCCGACGTATGCTGCAAGCACACTGTTGTAGTCTGGCCACCAGGTATTGCAAGTAGCCACACCGCAACTGTTGCTACGAGCATCCGCAACATCTCTCACGTGGTGCGAGCCGGGCCGCTAGGGATGCCGCACTAATCTTGTTAAAACAAACACATAAATAAATAGATGTAAAAAACAACTAAAAGTAACGAAAACCAAATGTAAGGGTGTTATCGGTTTACATTTTAGAAACAATAAAACATACAAATATGTGAAACACTTTTGGACTGTACTCACTGGGATGCCACATATATTTCACAAAAAATTGAAGCACACCAGAATTTATAAGATTACAATGAGGCGATGCCATATTTTTATTAGTACCACAATTAACTAGCACCATCATTGATCATACGTAACAGATAACACACAATAAATATAGAGCGACAGTGTTTCACACGTAATTAACGGATGTTCTTAACAACATGCTGCAGTGTCTTGCGGTGTGGTGTCAGCGCCGACATCTCTAACACTGGCGACACATGGAATAGGGATTGAATAACATGGCGTGCTCACCGGCACCCGCACGGGGGGCAGTAAGGAGTAGAGACTGAAGGAATTGGAGTCACCAGCGGGTTCCCAGGCACCAGAATGGGCGGCGGTGGAATGGGCACTGAAGGAGTTGGAGTCACCGGGTTCCCATAAACGGGTGGCGGTGACGGTGGCGGCGGCGCATGAATAGGGGTTGAAGGACATGGCCGAGGAATCCTAGGAACTGGGAATCCAGGACCTGGAGTGTCCACTGCTGGCCCGTGCACGGGCGACGGAGGAGTCCCTGGTTCTCGGCCTCCGTCAAGAGCAACTGCATTCATGCATGCGTGAACAGTGAATCAGCATCCCTGACATATATAAAGAAGATGCATCGCTGCTGCCTGTGATCCAGATGTGATTTACTAATTACCTCGGGCAGCCGCCAGGCATGACAGGGAGCTACATACGAGAGCAAGGATCGCAGCACTTCGTACCAAGGAAGGAGGAGTAGAACGCGCCATGATTCTTCTCTTTTTGTGCATGCACGCCTTGTTTTATATATAGGGAACGGTGGCACTACGGCAGGGTACCACCTACGCGCACTCTTACTCGTACAGTGAGTATTGCTTGCTATAGTATATTATTGCTCTTGGAGATTCGGGTAGACGCGTAAGGGTGAAAGTCTGCCATTGGGTCAGCAGTCCTGACTCGTGACAGCAACAGGTAATGAGGGAAAATATGGTCCTCTTCTGTCTTGTATGGACCAGCGAAGTCAACATTATCGGCAATTCCAATCATGCATCTCGTCGGCACAAACATTATCGGCTTAATTACCATACATGTTTCTCCAGTCGAATTTTCTCACCCAAATTATTTCGATTTTGCTAAAGCTCAGCTAGCTGAGAAATAGATTAATCTCGTTCATCGGAAATGCAATTCTAGCAGAACGGGTTTCTACCGGGTACCGCAGAGACGTCGGATGGCGTTGCGATTTGCGCTTACAAGCCCACTTGTGTACCGTAGTCAACGTTTGAAGTAGTGGGCGATTGTCTTTTTATTGTGTGTATTGAACAAAATGAATACAGTGCATCCCATCAGGCCTAGGAGCTATCTGCCTTGTTGTCTCTTCCCACAATCCGCTACAGTTGCTTTCTTGGGCCCTATAGCACCCCTCCGGCGCCAGAGTATTGCTTGCCGTGGACCCGTCTGTGAGACCGATGCCACCGGCGGCGGCGGCGGCAGGGGACTCCCGAGCCAGGGTGCGAGTTGGCCACTATGGCCCTATGCATGACGCGGGAGGAAGCGAAGCGGTTCCTCTGCAAGTTCTAGATGGCGGTCGAGCAGGGCCGCCGCACCCCCGCACCCTTTGAGAGACCAGTCCAACGAAGACGATGAAAACAAGCATGGTGACGCCGGCTAGCCCAGCCACATGTATAAGGTCACCATCCGCTACAATCGAGTAGCTTCTTTTTTCCATGTTTTATTATTTCAACGGACCAAATATTGTTCGGTCTATTTAAATTATATGTGAACATAAATCAATTCCATCAAATTTGTATGAATTTTGTCTAAATTTGTTTGTCTAGTTGCCGGACGTTTACGACGAGCGTTGGATGACCGGCTCCGGTATCATTGTTGTCGGACAATACTATATCCATTTTAGGAACCAGCGTTGGTGATGTGGTTACTCGAGTGAATGTATGCGGTCCCTAAGCAATGCTCACGCATATATAACTTCAATTATTTTAGAATCGAGGGGGAGTAGAACTAAGACGTGGAATGTACATACGTGTTCTTTTGCGAGGAAACCTCTGATCTATTCATCAAGTGGCAAGGTAGTAGAAAGAACAGAAGAAGTAAAAATATTAGGTCCAGGCCTTATTAATAACATCAGGTGCACGCATTGATACACCAAGACATAACACGTCGACATCATCTTCAATTCAGAGCTAGCCACCAGCAACCTGTAGTGTCTTCCGGTGAGGTGGGAACGCCCTCCTCTTTTTCGGTGATGGCGGCGGCGGTGGAGTGAGCGGTGCCTGCCCCGGCCGCCTCGGCGACGGGAAGTGTGGCGAGGGAGGACGACCTGGCTCACGGCTTCCGCCCTGAGCAACTACACATGTCACCATTAGTATATAAGATCATCATTAGCCACCATTTCGAAAGTGTGCACAGAATCAATTCCGTTGAATTAAAGATGCAACACATGTATGAGTAGCATGTCTCGGGGCGTACCTTGTGCCGCCGCGGAGCATGCCAACGCAGAGCATATGAGAGCGAGGATGGCGATGCTGCGAGCGACGGAAGAAGAAGAAGAAGGCGCCATGAGCTATACTACCTTCTTGTTCCGCGTCACTTTTATAGTCACCCTAGGACGAGATCATTGTTGCTAGGCAAGTTCTTCTAAGCATGCATCCACGCCGGAGTACAACGGTCAAAGTCATCCCACGGTAGTGTGTGGCTTTGATTGCTCCAGTGCTGGTAGTCGACTCCCTACGTGTTCCATTTTGCACATGCATTGCATGTTCATGTTTTCTGATTTGCTACTCCATGCGGCCGGTCAAAGTCTTCTGATTTTGTTTACCAAGTGCCGTGGCCATTAAATTTAGAGAATCTCCGTGTAAACCATCACACACGCACACACATTAGATGATCCGAAACTGTCCAATCGTTTAGGGTCCGTTCTGCGATCGGCGGTAAATCGTCAGTCTATTTTTTTGGACCCTGATATATCTCGAACGTTTGGATTTTAAGCATGGCAACCCGAACGTTTTTTAAGGCAACTTGAGTTGCGTGAACTAAAATTGCCATGAAAAAACGTTTCGATTGTCATGCTTAAAATCCAAACGCTCGGGATTTACCATTTTCCCTTTTTTAGGGCCTCAAATTTATGACTTTCGATATCTCTGCTGGATCGGAGGTGCAGCCAAATCATCAAAATAATATACTTTGAGTATGAACACAACCGCCTTCTGGTGATTCAACAGCGCAAAAGCTAACTTGCTCTGGTTTTCTGAGCGAAAGAGGAAGATGCTGGCTGCGGTCTAATACTGTCGTGTCACACGAAGAAGGTGCGTAGGAAATTCTAGTAACATATCCCTAGTTGTCACCTCCGCAGAACACTAACAGTTGACAAGTGTGCCAGTGCAGGACAGTAATGTTACAATTATATATATATATATATGGCTTTGGCCTTCTAGTAATACATGTTGCATATTCATAACATAGTATTGGAACTTTATGTTTTTTTTCACACATCGCAACTCGTGCTCAGATCCAATCAAGCTGCCGTGTTTTCCTTTTTCCGGCTGTGCTGCTCCGGCTATGCATGCCAAGAAACAGCACAGGATAAGAGCCACCATTGCCACTCGGCGTGTGAGTACCAATGAAGAAGAAGAAGAAGAAGAAGAAGAAGAAGAAGAAGAAGAAGAACGCTCCATGCTCTGGTCGCTCTCGAGCCTTCTCAGTTCTGCGTCATTTATTGGGTAATAACAGAAACAGTGGTACGTACTGTACCCATGGGAAAAGAAGACTAGCTAGTAGGAGCTCACAAAAAAACAGTAGTAGGCAAGTTCTCTTGTTCTGCTTGGCGACTGCATGCTACTGCCACAATGGTCAAAAATTTCAAGTGGGAATAGTGTAGTCCTATGTGAATATATGTCGTCCAGAGTGCGCATTTTCAACGTGGGATATTATTCCTTCCACCGACAACTCTAGATTTTCCTCGTAAAAAATCATCTAGGCCGGTCAGAATTATAATGTACGATTCTGATAAAAAAAACTCAAATTTCGGCCAATCAGAATTAGTGCTTTGTTAGTTTCGATCGAAAGTTCACCTGATTTTATTTTACAACATAGCTTTGTGCCTGATGTTTCACTCTGTCGGCCACCATGTTTAAGTTGTAGGTTGCTCATTTTTTTAAAGAGAAATTGCATACATAAGCTTGATACACGTGGACTACCTTTAGTTCATCAAGCTTGGCTCGCAAGTACGGTTTCATACAGACCGAATCTGGTCTGGCAAATCATGGCACTGTAATAAAATTACTGATGTAGTTACTCTATCTAAATAACCTCTTAGGGGACCCTCTTTTATCTGCCGAATCACCGGGAGGAGGTGACATTTATGAATGTTTTGATGGCAGTTTTAGTTGTGCGTGGGATGATTGTTTCTAAAGAACAACATGTTATTTTCTAGGATGAAGGCTCAAAATTGTCATCCTCCCAAACAAAGCCATACTGTTCTGAAGAAACTGCCATCCCCAACACAGCTTAAACTGCCACAAAAATGTTAGTCAAATCAATATTGGGAAGAGACCCATGAGAGTTTATATGAGGTGAGAGGACCGGACTATCATAGGCCGGAGGAGGGGCAACCGCGGCATGAGTGTCCGACCCATTCTTTCCTTTCGATGAGGTAGGTTTTGTGCTATTAGCGGTCTCCTTGTCGGAGTCGGCATCCGCTTCAAAGGAAGTAGGCTCGCTCAACTACTACCTTGGGAGTGGTAGAAGGATTCATGCCCTCAAGGAATTGCTTTAACATGGATCTGAGCTCGTTCACCACTGATGTTTTAAGTGAGGCCATAGCCTCCTTTAAGACATCTCAGGTGACCATGGTTGAATCCACGACTACGGGGATCTCCCCATCTCTAACTCTGTCATCAACCATACTCTCTAGGCGGTGAAGCCCTTAATAAATAGACGAAGCTCTGATACCAACTAAACGGGAGAGGGTGAATAGGCGACTACCAATTTTTAGCTTCTTTTGAAAATTAAGGTTTGACGAGAAATAGGTTGTCAAGATATGCAACTAGGTGGACAACCTATATGAGAAGCACAACAACAAGCACACAAGCAAGCACTAGATACAAACAAGATAAAGCTTGCACAACATAAAGGTAAGAAGTAACCGCAAGTGGAGGCGATAAAGATGAGGATGTGTTATCGAAGTTCCCTCCTTTTAGGAGAGGCATGTCTACGTTGGAGCGGTGTGGAGGCACAATGCTCCTCAAGAAGTCATTAGGGCCATCGTATTCTCCTCACGCCCTCGAACAATGCAAGAAGTCATGCATCCACTATCATTACCTTAAAGGCGGCGACCCAATCTTTACAAACAAAGTTGGGGCTCTCTACATAACTTAATTGGAGGCTCTCAACACCACCACAAAGCTTCACCACAATGAATGTGGCTCCAAGGTGATCTCTTTCTCTAGTGCCCAAACACTTAAGAGTAACAAGATCCACAATGGATTAGAGAGAATCAAAATATCTCTTGGTAAAAGTGTAGATCAGGACCTTCTCCTCCAAACCCTAGTGAATGAACAAGTTTTGATGGGTAGGGAGGAAGATCGGGCTTATTTTGAGCTTTGGGCAACAATGGAGCAATGGGGGAACACTACTAGGGAAAACCTTATACACAGAACTTTAGCAGTAGCGCTTGTTAAAAAAGCACGCTAGTGCTAACTAGCATTAGCGCATTGGCGAAAACCACGCTACAGATACATATTTAGCAGTAGAGCGTCTAACGACAAAAGCGCTACTACTAAAATTCTCACTGCTAAGCCGATAGGCTACACATAGTAGTAGCGATCTTATAGAAACATCGCTACCGCTACTAGTTTTGTAGCAGCGCATTTACGTAGAAAGGCGCTACTGCTAACGAAAATAAAATTAAATGGAAAGCAAATAGAAAAGTACATGAAAATAAAAGAAATAGAAAAAGGAGAAAGGAAAAAAATAAAATATAAAGAAAAATAAATGTAAAAGGAAAAAAAGAGAAATGAATAGCAGTAGCGCATGTTCTGAAACGCGCTATAGCTAACTTAGCAGTAGCGCACTTTCTGGAATGCGCTACTGCTATTTTTGACTTAACTGCGGTTCGTTCTTCCCCACGACCACTTCCCCCAAATCCCAACTCCTCCGCTATTGCTGCCGTCGTCGCCCTGCATCGCCGTCGGCCACCGCGCGCTCTCCCGTCGCTCTCCGCACACCCTCGACGCCGCCCCCGACCCCGACCTCGACGCCGCCCCCGACCCCGACCTCGACGCCATCCTCCACCGCGCGCCCGAGCCCCGACCCCAACCTTGACGGCGCCTGCCCCTCCCTCGCCGCAGGCACCCGAGGTGAGCACGCCTCCTCCTCCCCCTCCCCTACCTCTGCCTATCTAAAGTTCCTAGGGTTCTTCAAATTTTAGATTGCATCAAATTAGTTAGGGTTCATCAAATTAGATGGTAATTAGGGCAGTAGTTCCTAGGTACTAATTAGTTAGTAAGAACTAGGGCAGTAGTGTTTAATAGAATTAGTAAGAAATTTAATAGAACTAGTTGAACTAGTTTTTTTAGTAAGAACTAGTTGAATTAATCGAACAAGTGTATTTTTAGTAAGAAAATTAATATAACTAGTTGAACTAGTTTATTTTTAGTAAGAACAAGTTTATTTTTATTTATAGTAAGTTTATTTTTAGTAAAAACTAATTGAATTAATAGAACTAGTTGAACATGTCACATTTGTTGTTATTTTTTTAGTTAAAGCATTTATTCCCGCATCGACGTCGACGATGCCTATCCCGCATCCTCGTCGTCGACTCGGCGGAGGACGCCTGCTTGACCAGATGGGCCATGTCCGGGACTGGGCTCCGCCGGGCTGGTATTGGGAGGCGCTACCTACCAGGGGCGCAGCTTGGTGAGGAGCCAGCCCGTCGTTGACCCGAACCTTCTTTGGTGGCGGTCGCGTGGGCTAGTGACGGTGCATAGGCTTGAGGACCCCGCGGAGGTGGTACGTCACCGTGTCAACGAGGAGGACGCGCACGCCCGTCGCTACTTGGTTGTGTTGGAGCACAGGTTCTCCAATATCCGGCAGGTTCTCCAGGGATCTCACTGGAGCTATGATCATGTGATGGTTCCTTCTCTTTGGGTGTCGATCGCCCTCGCAGATACCCGGCGTTCGCTAGGGTTTTGGTTGTATTAGTGATGTTATATGTATGATACTATTCGGGATGTATTAGTGATAATATTCGATGATGTACGGACGCAGGAGATGATTTACTTTTGCTTATTGAATGCATGCTAATTTGAATACTTTTATTTATTTTACGATTTGGTTTTGCTTATTGAATGCTCGAATTGTAGAAGTACTCCTATTTTGAATGCTCAAATTGGACCCTACTATGCAAGGCGTATGCATTTGATTAGTTCATAGCTTATAGGGTTTTTGTTTTTGCAGAAATCTAGGAGCCCCTCCATCATCCCCGCCGTCATCCCCGTCACCGACCCCCTTCGACCTCGAGGTGAGACCAGCCAAATCTCCATGTCAATATGAGTCCTATAAGATATGATGTAGATAAAAACATGTGTATCTTGTGTTGCTCAAATATGATATGTGGTTGCCCAAGTGGCTGGTCATGTTTGCACGTTACACCTCCGAGTGGCCTATGTTTTGCCGGAGTGTTGATTAATTTCCGTTCCGGCAAATTTTAGGCGCTCGATATGTCGTTTTTTAGCAAAGGTCATGCCGGAATTTTGCGTGAATTTTGGCATGACTTGTGCTAGAATATGTAGGAAATATCGAGTGGCCTGGATTTTCTAGAAAGATAATTAAACGATATTTTGGGTTGACTTTAAGTCTGTCGAGGCGCCACCATATATTAGAGGACGAAGCATCCCGACTGTTGTCGTGGGGGTCGTTTCTCCTTCTTCTCCTTGTGCTAGACCTTTGTTATGCACTAGGAGAAGGAGGAGTAATGACCATCACCGATGGTCGCAAATGTCGAAGAGGAATCAGTGAGGGAGAGTCTTCACTGAAGGGGAACGCAGCAGAAAACAAAAATTTTCCGACCTACGCACTAGCCCAGGACCACTATGGAGACTGCATACATGGTTTGATCTTTTTCGTTACCGACTCGTAGCGCAGCGGGAAGTAGAGTCGATGACGATCGGCGGTGCAGATCCCCGCAGCTAGGATTAACAACCTCCCAACCGCGAGGATGTATACCCTCATCTGCTCCTCAGACAGCCCTCCAGGAGGCGGTCGAACAGCCCCCCGGACGGTGTCGCGGACAGCCCTTCGGGAGGACCTTCGAAACTCGAACGGTCACTCGGACAGCCCTTCGGGAGGACCTTCGAAACTCGGACGGTCACACGGACAGCCCTTCGGGAGGCACTCACGAACTAAGACCGAAACTACGATCTCTCTACAGAGTTGCACACATACGGTGTCATCTATCCGGCAGGGCTTCGCCGTCCAGAACTAGTTCCTGCCGGAACCTAGACAGCCTTACGGCTCTACGAAACTCTTTTCGTGGGAGGGAGAGAAGAAGCCAGATAATGCATGGCATGTGTATGAGAGCAAGGGATGAGTGTGGAGGGCTGCCCCTCCACCTCTATTTATAGGAAATCCCAAGGGGGTAGGGTAGTTTCACAAAAAACCCAAAATGCACATGAATGAAGTCCTTCCACAAGGACCTAGGAGTGAAACCAAGGAACAAGAGGGTCCCCAAGGGGGGATACCCCATGTGGCCGGCCACACCCCCATGAGGGGC